>NC_035444.2:36310505-36471140 GCF_002127325.2 Helianthus annuus | reverse complement strand
TCCCATTGGAATCTCTCCGTTTTGCAAGTATTTCATGATTGGTGAGACCCATGATCCTGAATAAGATTGAGCTTCTTCACTAGGGATTATTGCAGTATCCTCTTCTATTTCCATGGCCACTTGATTTTCAATAGTAGGAGCCAGGATATGGATGATAGGGATACTTATGTCTTCTGGAATTTCAAGGATGATCCTAAGTTGGCCAATGCATCAGCTTCCGTGTTATCCTCCCTTGGTACCTGTGTTAAACTGAAAGAAACAAAAGAGAGTGCCAATTTTTTGACTATCTCTAAATATTTGGTTAGTTTTTCACCTTTAACAGCATAGGATCCGTTAAAGTGATTGGTGATCAATAATGAGTCTACATATACTTTAAGATATTTTACCCCCATATCCTTAGCAATTTGCAAGCCAGTAATCAAGGCTTCATACTCAGCCTCATTGTTAGTTGCTTGGAACTCACAGGCTATGGAGTGGGGTATCATGTCCCCCTGTGGCGATTTTAGTAGGATCCCGAGCCCTGTGCCCTTGACATTTGAGGATCCGTCAGTGTGTAATATCCAAGGATCCTTGGTTTCATCCAGCTGCTGGACCTCCAATTCTGCTTCTTTCTGTAGATCACTACTGAAATCAGCCACAAAGTCGGCTAAGGCTTGTGATTTAATGGCTGTTCTTGGTTCATATCTTATATCATGGGCACTAAGCTTCACTGCCCACTTAGCCATTCTCCCTGACATCTCCGGTTTCCTGAGGACATTCTTAATTGGAAAATTAGTTTTAACAACAATAGTATGGGTTTCAAAATAATGCCTTAACTTAGTGGATGCCATGATTAATGCAAGAATAAGTTTTTCGAGGTGTGAGTACCTGGATTCGGCATCAAGTAAACTTTTACTTACATAGTAGATAGGATATTGTGTACCTTCATGATCCTTGACAAGGACAGCACTTACAGTGGTTGAGGATACCGCCAGGTATAAGGATAACACATCTCCTTTTTCCGGTTTAGCTGATGCTGGTGCTGAGGACATATATTCTTTGAGGGCTTGTGAAGCGTTCTCATGCTTCTCAGTCCATTCGAACTTCTTATTCTTCCTTAGGATATCGTAGAATTCTTTGCATTTTTCTGAGGATTTCGATATGAACCTGTTCAAAGCTGCTATCCTGCCTGTCAGTCTTTGAACATCCTTGGCATTGGCAGGAGATTTGATATTTACTAATGCTTTGATTTGTTCCGGGCTTGCTTCAATGCCCCTCTGGGTTACCATGTATCCTAAGAACTTTCCTGCCTTAACACCAAAATGGCATTTCGAAGGATTAAGTTTCATGTTGTAACTATCAAGGATATCGAATGCTTCTTCCAAATCCCTTAGGTGATCCTCAGCTTTCTTTGACTTGACCACCATGTCATCTATGTACACTTCCATAGTTTTTCCAATTTGATCTTTGAACATCATATTCACCAGCCTTTGATATGTTGCACCTGCATTTCTTAGTCCAAAAGGCATGGCAATATAACAATATAAACCGGTTGGGGTCATAAAGGCTGTATCCTCTTGGTCAGATGGTTCCATCTGAATTTGTTGGAATCCAGATGATGCATCCATAAAGGTCAACAGTTCATGCCCCGCCGTTGCATCCACCATGGAGTCAATGTGGGGTAATGGGAAAGGATCCTTGGGACATGCCTTATTCAGATCAGTGAAATCGACACATACCCTCCACTTTCCATTTTTCTTTTGGACAACAACCACATTGGCTAACCATTTTGGATACTTTACCTATCTGATCATACCTGCTCGAAGTAGTCTCTCTACTTCTTCTTGGATAATGGCATTCCTTTCTGGTGCAAACTTCCTCCTTTTTTGATGGATTGGTTTGATAGACCTGTCAATGCCAAGTTTGTGAGTAATAATATCCTTAGATATACCTGTCATATCTTCATGTTTCCAAGCAAAGGTAGATTTTCTTCTTTTGAGGAAGGATAATAAGTCTTCTTTTATCTTGCCAAGGATCCCTGATCCGATATAGATTTTTGATTCAGGATCACTAGGATCCAAGAGGATTTCATCCACATCTTGTTCCCTTGCCTCCAAGACATTCCTTGGAGGATACTGTAATTGCTATTGCTCCCTTGGCTTCGAGGTTGGCTTCATAGATGAGGTATAACAATCCTTAGCCTCCTGCTGATCACTGTCGATCTTGATTATCCCCCATGGGCTAGGGAGCTTCACACATTGATGGTAGGTGGATGGGACTGCTTTCATATCATGTATCCAAGGCCTGCCAAGGATAACGTTGCAACAGGATAAACAGTCAATAACACAAAATTTCTGATAATTATGTAATCCTTCCACGTAGATTGGGAGTTTGATGTCCCCCAGAGTTTTCTTCGTTTCCCCACTGAATCCTACAAGCACGGAGGATCTCGGTGTGATGTCTGATTCTGGGATACCCATTTTCTTCAGAACATCAAGCTGGATAATGTTCACTGAGCTCCCTCCATCAATAAGGATCCTGCGGACAAAATGGTTAGAGATAAAGAGAGTGATGACTAAACTATCATGGTGAGGATCCTGAATGTTAATGCGATCATCCTCATCAAATGTTATCATCTTCCCTTCTGAGACACTTGATGTTCTAATAGGCCTTTCACCATTGTCCATTTTTGATTCTTTTGCATGTCTTTTGGCCGCCGAGAAGGATGTACCACAGATGTCTGATCCTCCGGATATAAAGTTGATCACTTGTGCATTTGCCGGCGGTGCTGGAGCTTTTTCGGGGATCCTTTCAGGATCCTGGGTCCTTTGCTTTTTTCTCCCCAACAATTCTTTTAGATGCCCCTTGCTTAACAGATATCCAATCTCTTTTCTTAAAGCTATGCATTCTTCAGTTAGATGCCCGAAATCCTCATGGTATGCACACCATTTTGACTTGTCTTTAGTCCCGGATGGTTTATCATTCTTCCTGGGCCATCTAGCTTTTTCACCTAGATTCTGCATTGCAAGGATCAATTCATGATTAGCAACGGAAAAACAGTATTCTGAGATTGGAGGATAATCTTCATCATCCTCTTCTTGGTCAACAGCATGCACATTCTTGTTCTCATTTCTATGGTAGGATTTAAATTTGTTGTTCTTGAAGGAGGATCCTTGCTTCTCCTGTTTTGAGGATCCTACTTGTCTCTCCTGGATCCTCTTGTCATCCTCTAGCCGAATGAACCTGAGTGCTCGAGTTCTTACTTCATCTAGATTCCTGCATGGTGTCATAACAAGATCATCATAGAATAATGAATCCTTAAGCAGTCCCATTTTGAAGGCTTCAACAGCCGTAGCCATATCCAAGTTGGGAATGTCCAAGGATTCTTTACTAAATTTAGTTATATAATCCCTTAATGATTCATTATGATTTTGAGTTATCCTGTACAAATCACTAGTTAATTTTTCAATTTTTCTGCTACAAGAGAATTGGTTATTGAATAAATTAACTAAATTAGCAAATGAAGTAATAGAGTAGGGGGGAAGACTTAGCAGCCACTTAAGAGCTGATCCAGTAAGAGTGGATCCAAATCCTTTACATAGGCATGCTTCCTTCAACTTTTCTGGGATAGGATTGATCTCCATCCTCTCCCTGTATTGTGCTATATGCTCCTCTGGATCCGTTGTGCCATCATACAGCTTCATGGTAGGGATATGGAACCTTTTGGGTACCTCTGCATCACAAATTGGTGGTGCAAAGCGAGATACCTTGTGGCTTCCATCTGCAATCTCTGGGATAGGCTTGACTACCCCTGGAACACTTGAGATCATATCTTTTAGCTTCTGCAACTCCCTGGCCATAGCATGATTGGTACCTGTATCCTGCATGAATCCATGGTTAGTGGTAGGATAATTATTTAAAGTGTTACCTCCCATTGGGTTCAAGTTAGGGAATCCATATTGCTGGGATTCCGGAACAACGGAGGGACCAGTGGAAGCAATGGTCTGCATTGGAATGAAGTCCCCTTGATGGACATCTAGACTTCCTGTTTGCAAACTTTTTAGGGATCCTGGCATCTGGAAGGATCCTGGTGTCTGGGATGATCCTGGAACGAAGGAGGATCCTTGAACCTGGGATGATCCTGGAACAAAGGAGGATCCTTGGCCCTGGAATGATCCTGGAACAAAATAGGATCCTTGAAACTGCTGTGCCCCCGGATAGGCTCCTGAATTCATGAAGGATCCCATGTACTGAGGATAGGATCCTACTGGCTGAAAATGTGAGCCTGATGTCTGAGTCATTGCTGCCGAGTTGAGATGTGATCCTCTTGACTCCCCTATGATTTGCATGTCCGGGATCCCTGATGGCTGGGAAGTGATCATTGGAGTATCGAAGCTCAAGGATTTGGGCATCAGTGGGGAGTGATCCTCTGCCGCTTTCTTTTGTCTTTTGAGGTCTCCAATTTCCCTGAGGATCCTGTCATTAGTCTCATCCTGCCGCTGCATACGATCCTTCATCTGCAAAATTAAAGCAAATATATCACTAGTACTGGGAATAGAAGAATTCATAGCAGAAGAAGATGGAGGTTTAGAGAAAGTGGGAGTTGATCTCTTCTCAGTATTTTTCTGAGATCCTGCCGGTGGAGGAGGCAAAGTGGTGTGTGATGAGGTGACTGCAGACATCGCCGTGGACGTGTTCTTCAATGATGAAGCCATATAACTCTTTGAAATGATTTCGAACAAAAGATTTTCTTATGAATGAAGCACCAATTGCCCCACGGTGGGCGCCAAACTGTTTTGGTCAAAAATCACACAAGGATAATGCAACCAAACTTTATGTAAACGGGGTATGATGCTTGGTTAATTATGAAAGTAAAGGATCACTTCTGTGATAAAGATGCAAAGACACAACGATTTATACGAGGAAAAAGCCCTTGATCAATATATGATCTCCGGCATAAAAAACCTCGGGTGATGGCAACTACCGATCACCAAACTTCAATATAAGAACAAAATGATTACAACTTCGGATGATAATGAGCTAAGTACAAGGATCACTATTGTTTCGAGTGTCTAAGTGTGTGAGAGTTGCGGTGTATGTCGTGTGTCCTCTTCCAAATGATGGAGAGTGGTATTTATACAAGTGTAGGTGACCTATTTTAGGTAAAAGGACTAATTATCAGCTCATTACCCCTTTAGAAATAAAAGACAATCTAGCCTAAATTGCTGCCCATGAATCAAGCCATGTTTCCATATCCTGTGCAACGTCTATCTCCGATTAAGCTCTTGCCATAATTATGAAGACGCGTCCCTTGATCATGATGCCTAGAGCGTATCCTGCTAGATGTTCCTGCAAAACAATATGGTATTAAGTGGAAGTGGCCGTTAGTATGAGGATCACCATAATGTCCCATGATCCTGATCCTGAAGTCCTGCTGAGGATCACTGTCTGCCAAAGAAACAAGGATCACTGGTTAGGATCACGTATAAGGATCACCTATAATGAAAATCCAGCCCTAACACATGGTGTCATAACAAGATCATCATAGAATAATGAATCCTTAAGCAGTCCCATTTTGAAGGCTTCAACAGCCGTAGCCATATCCAAGTTGGGAATGTCCAAGGATTCTTTACTAAATTTAGTTATATAATCCCTTAATGATTCATTATGATTTTGAGTTATCCTGTACAAATCACTAGTTAATTTTTCAATTTTTCTGCTACAAGAGAATTGGTTATTGAATAAATTAACTAAATTAGCAAATGAAGTAATAGAGTAGGGGGGAAGACTTAGCAGCCACTTAAGAGCTGATCCAGTAAGAGTGGATCCAAATCCTTTACATAGGCATGCTTCCTTCAACTTTTCTGGGATAGGATTGATCTCCATCCTCTCCCTGTATTGTGCTATATGCTCCTCTGGATCCGTTGTGCCTTCATACAGCTTCATGGTAGGGATATGGAACCTTTTGGGTACCTCTGCATCACAAATTGGTGGTGCAAAGCGAGATACCTTGTGGCTTCCATCTGCAATCTCTGGGATAGGCTTGACTACCCCTGGAACACTTGAGATCATATCTTTTAGCTTCTGCAACTCCCTGGCCATAGCATGATTGGTACCTGTATCCTGCATGAATCCATGGTTAGTGGTAGGATAATTATTTAAAGTGTTACCTCCCATTGGGTTCAAGTTAGGGAATCCATATTGCTGGGATTCCGGAACAACGGAGGGACCAGTGGAAGCAATGGTCTGCATTGGAATGAAGTCCCCTTGATGGACATCTAGACTTCCTGTTTGCAAACTTTTTAGGGATCCTGGCATCTGGAAGGATCCTGGTGTCTGGGATGATCCTGGAACGAAGGAGGATCCTTGAACCTGGGATGATCTTGGAACAAAGGAGGATCCTTGGCCCTGGAATGATCCTGGAACAAAATAGGATCCTTGAAACTACTGTGCCCCCGGATAGGCTCCTGAATTCATGAAGGATCCCATGTACTGAGGATAGGATCCTACTGGCTGAAAATGTGAGCCTGATGTCTGAGTCATTGCTGCCGAGTTGAGATGTGATCCTCTTGACTCCCCTATGATTTGCATGTCCGGGATCCCTGATGGCTGGGAAGTGATCATTGGAGTATCGAAGCTCAAGGATTTGGGCATCAGTGGGGAGTGATCCTCTGCCGCTTTCTTTTGTCTTTTGAGGTCTCCAATTTCCCTGAGGATCCTGTCATTAGTCTCATCCTGCCGCTGCATACGATCCTTCATCTGCAAAATTAAAGCAAATATATCACTAGTACTGGGAATAGAAGAATTCATAGCAGAAGAAGATGGAGGTTTAGAGAAAGTGGGAGTTGATCTCTTCTCAGTATTTTTCTGAGATCCTGCCGGTGGAGGAGGCAAAGTGGTGTGTGATGAGGTGACTGCAGACATCGCCGTGGACGTGTTCTTCAATGATGAAGCCATATAACTCTTTGAAATGATTTCGAACAAAAGATTTTCTTATGAATGAAGCACCAATTGCCCCACGGTGGGCGCCAAACTGTTTTGGTCAAAAATCACACAAGGATAATGCAACCAAACTTTATGTAAACGGGGTATGATGCTTGGTTAATTATGAAAGTAAAGGATCACTTCTGTGATAAAGATGCAAAGACACAACGATTTATACGAGGAAAAAGCCCTTGATCAATATATGATCTCCGGCATAAAAAACCTCGGGTGATGGCAACTACCGATCACCAAACTTCAATATAAGAACAAAATGATTACAACTTCGGATGATAATGAGCTAAGTACAAGGATCACTATTGTTTCGAGTGTCTAAGTGTGTGAGAGTTGCGGTGTATGTCGTGTGTCCTCTTCCAAATGATGGAGAGTGGTATTTATACAAGTGTAGGTGACCTATTTTAGGTAAAAGGACTAATTATCAGCTCATTACCCCTTTAGAAATAAAAGACAATCTAGCCTAAATTGCTGCCCATGAATCAAGCCATGTTTCCATATCCTGTGCAACGTCTATCTCCGATTAAGCTCTTGCCATAATTATGAAGACGCGTCCCTTGATCATGATGCCTAGAGCGTATCCTGCTAGATGTTCCTGCAAAACAATATGGTATTAAGTGGAAGTGGCCGTTAGTATGAGGATCACCATAATGTCCCATGATCCTGATCCTGAAGTCCTGCTGAGGATCACTGTCTGCCAAAGAAACAAGGATCACTGGTTAGGATCACGTATAAGGATCACCTATAATGAAAATCCAGCCCTAACACATGGTGTCATAACAAGATCATCATAGAATAATGAATCCTTAAGCAGTCCCATTTTGAAGGCTTCAACAGCCGTAGCCATATCCAAGTTGGGAATGTCCAAGGATTCTTTACTAAATTTAGTTATATAATCCCTTAATGATTCATTATGATTTTGAGTTATCCTGTACAAATCACTAGTTAATTTTTCAATTTTTCTGCTACAAGAGAATTGGTTATTGAATAAATTAACTAAATTAGCAAATGAAGTAATAGAGTAGGGGGGAAGACTTAGCAGCCACTTAAGAGCTGATCCAGTAAGAGTGGATCCAAATCCTTTACATAGGCATGCTTCCTTCAACTTTTCTGGGATAGGATTGATCTCCATCCTCTCCCTGTATTGTGCTATATGCTCCTCTGGATCCGTTGTGCCATCATACAGCTTCATGGTAGGGATATGGAACCTTTTGGGTACCTCTGCATCACAAATTGGTGGTGCAAAGCGAGATACCTTGTGGCTTCCATCTGCAATCTCTGGGATAGGCTTGACTACCCCTGGAACACTTGAGATCATATCTTTTAGCTTCTGCAACTCCCTGGCCATAGCATGATTGGTACCTGTATCCTGCATGAATCCATGGTTAGTGGTAGGATAATTATTTAAAGTGTTACCTCCCATTGGGTTCAAGTTAGGGAATCCATATTGCTGGGATTCCGGAACAACGGAGGGACCAGTGGAAGCAATGGTCTGCATTGGAATGAAGTCCCCTTGATGGACATCTAGACTTCCTGTTTGCAAACTTTTTAGGGATCCTGGCATCTGGAAGGATCCTGGTGTCTGGGATGATCCTGGAACGAAGGAGGATCCTGTTAGTACATTTATGTCTATCGCCTCCGTCATCTCAGTTCGTAGCAGAAACAGAAGATCTTTAGTGATTATATTGTTATATCTTGTTACTAAAAGGCAAGGTGGCATGATTGTAAATAAGGAGAACTCTCCTTATACCTTGGCCTATAAATAGAAGCCTTAGGCTTTTAGTTAGAGACTTTTGCCATTTCACATCTTGGAGCTTAGAGGTTAGAGAGAGAAAGTAGAGAGAGAAAGGCAAAAGGTGATTCGTGTTGCTTGTATACTTTCATACATTTCTATAGAATCACAGATTGAGTACGTCTCGTGTGTTTCGGTCGTTCACGTTCACGAATTCCGCACGTCGAACGTGTCATACGCAATCGTTTCGGAGTCAAACCGGTCCTAACAAGTGGTATCAGAGCAGGAGCTCGATTGCACAGATCAAACGCACGAATTCGCACAGAAATCCTTCAGATTCAGAGTCAAATTTACTCAGATTTGTCAAATTCTTCTTAACTTTCTTGTTCTTCACGTTTTTATCTGAAAATCGCAAAATTAACAGTGTTTTTACGGTTGAAATTGGCTGAAATTTTGATATGTTGTGCGCCTATATCTGATCTATGATCCTACAAATTTTCAGGTAATTGAAGAATTTCAAATCATGGCTGAGGAATTCTACAACACATTTTACAACGCATTTACTTCCGAATCGTCAGAAAGAAGAACTGAGATGAGAGAAGTTTCAAAAGAGATATCAGAAAATTTGAAGTTTGAAAATATGTATGGTAGTCAACAAAAACCACCGAAATTGATGAAAGTCGAAGATTACAATTGGTGGAAAAACAGGTTTGAAGGATGGGTGAAAGCTTTCGCTCCTGAAAGTTGGTTGAAGTTAGTAACTGAATATCAAGCACCAGAAAAAGCAGGAGGAGAGTTAATCGAGGAGAAAGATTATACAGAAAAAGATGTAAAGAATGTTGTTGCTGAATACAGAATGATAACTTTGATTAAACAGTCAGTAAGAGAGGATATTATTTCATTGCTTGAACAAGAAAAAACGTCAAAGAAATTGTGGGAAGCATTGGAGAGAAAATGCATTGGGAGTAATGAGATTGTTAAAAACAAGAAAAAGTTGTTGCGTAGAGAGTTTGATTTGTTTAGCTGCATGAAAAATGAATCGGTTTGTAGTATGCTTGAAAGGTTTGGACATTTGAAGATGGAGTTGACAAGGCATGGAATTAGTTATGATGAAGATCTGATGGTAGATAAGTTGTTTGATTCGTTACCAAATGATCAGGAATGGCAATATTTCGCGCTTATGCTGAAAAACACAATTAAGCCAGAGGAATTAAAAATTGACTTGCTGATTGAAAGGCTTGAAAGTCATGAGTTAGAATTGAAGAGATCGAAAGTCAACATTCCATCGCATCAGCAGAATGTGGAACTTTACTACAGAAGTCATATACCACAAGCTGGGTCTCCAAAAACAGCTTTTTCTGCTGAAAGCTCGAATACAGTGAACAAAGAAAGTCTTCACAGTGGTTTTCACAGTGGTGCTTCTTCAAACACTTCAGATCAAACTGCTTCAAAGAATGTATTTCAGTGTAATATTGCAATCGATTTGAAGAATGGGCAGAACTTCAGTGAAGAATCAGCGAAACAACAGATGGTTTTCTTAGCGTCTGTACTGGAAGCATATGAAGGCCTCGTTGCAGGGAAGATTGGAAATACCAATTTGACAAAAGAAGAGTATGATCAAATAGATCCAGAGGAGATGGAACTGATGGATATCAGATGGTGCATGGCCAGTGCAGTTCGTAGAGCACAACGGTTCATGGAAATTACGGGGAGGAAGTCAATTGGAGGACCATCTACTAAACTGGGTTTTGACAAATCCAAAGTGACATGTTTTAAATGCAAACAAAAAGGTCACTTCAAGCGCGAGTGCAGAAATTCATATGTTGCTGAAGCTTCTGAAAATCCGTTCAACGAAGACTATTACAAAAAAGCGATTTATCATCAAAATAAGTCCGAACCACCAAGGTTGAAACAGCAGGAAGAAAAATCAAGGGCTCTAGCAGTCATTTATGATGATGATGAAGGCTATGACTGGAGCAAAGAAGTTCTTCCAGAACAGGATGCGGTTGGTTATGCATTCGTGGCAAAAGATGATCATGATACATGGTGGAGAAAAGATAGTGCAAGATGGGAAATTGGCAAGCTGTATGAACCATTTCATGAAGCACAGAGAGCCAAGAGATGGAATGAAGAGTTGGAGTGTTACTTGGATCCACAGGGGAATCCGGTGGTAGATCCGTCAAAAGTTGATTTTGATGCAGTGACTAATGTGTTTCCAAGTGAGCGTGTTTTCAACACAAAAAGGCTTTCTGATAGCAGCTATTTGCCAGAGTTGATGAACAAGTTGAGAGAAGTCTTTGAAACAAGTCTACCGAAGGTGGTAGAGATGAAGAAGAGAAAAGAAGAAGAGTTGAAGAAGATGATTGAAGAAGTAAAGACTGTTGCAAAGCTTGCTGGTGAAGAGAATCAGAAAGATATGGAAGAAAATGTTGAGAAGATACAGGAGACAAAGGCAGCTGATCATGTCAAGGTGCCAATTACTGAGGTAACAGAATCTTCTGAACTACCAGATGTTGATTTAGTTGTAGAAAAGGAAAACAAGTGCAGGAATTGCATTGAAAAGTGCAAAGCCTGTATTGAAAAAGAAGAAATAATCAAAACAAAAGATAATGAAATGAACAAACTTGAACATGTGTTAAAACTGAAATGTAAAGAAAGGATTGACACAGAGCAAAGTCTAAAATTAAAAGTTGAGAAACTAACACAAAAGTGTCATGATTTTGAAAAAGAAAATACAGTTTTGAAAGAAAAATGTGATACAAAATGTGTTGATTATATTGAGAAAGAATCTAAGTTTCTAGAGTTACAAAAACAGTATGATTCTTTAAAATGGTCAAGTCAGAAAGTACAAGAAGCTTATGATACTTTGAAGAGCCAAGTCAAAAGTTTTGATCAAAGATTGTCTGAAACTTTAACAACTAAAGAAATATATGAAAGACAATTTAAAGAAAAGCAAATTGAATTAAACAAACGTGTTGATGAAATTGCGAATCTTAAACAAGTCTTGGCTGAAAAAGAAAAGATTGTTACAAAACTTCAAAGTTATCATGACTCTTCGTACATTCTCGAACGTATTTTCAAAATCACACCTGATAACAAAGATACTAATGTTTGTAAAAAGGGTATTGGTTCAGAATATCATCAGGTACCACCACCATTGAGAGACAATTATACTTTTTATGATGAGGAAAAGGTGGCAAAGGGTTTGAACATAGCTGACCAATTACCTGACAGTATTGATGTTACTTACACCAAATCTGATGATGCTGATGATTCAGAGGTGGTGAGTAAGGTGGTTGATAGTGTTTTGAAAGATGAGTCTACAAAAGGTAAGTCTGAATCACAAGATGAAGATGAAGGAAATCTTTATGATGGATATCTGAAAGATACAAAATCTGAGAAAAATTTGAATGATGATTCAAAAGGATTGGTCTATACCATGATTGGATCGGACAAACTATTCTTGGATGTGGTTTTCCCGATTCAGAATGTGATTTCAGAAAAAATTGACAAAGTTTTCAAGATGGTTGAAATTGAGAAGTCTGAAATGTCGAAGTTTGCTGGTAAAGGTTTCAAAGGGTCTTATAACAAACCTGATTTTAAGAAGAAAAACATGAAGTCTGGTTTGGGGTATAGGAAGAAACATAATCGAAACAGAACTGAAAGGTCAAATTTTCAGACAAAAATGAATTTTGTTCAAGGAAAAAGTTTCACTGAAGAAGAAAAACTCAAACTTGGAACACAATCTAATGCAGAGTTTGAGGCCATGAAAAAGAAACAACAACAGCCAAAAGATGTGTCAAAGAAAGTTTGTTTTAAATGTGATCAAATTGGACACGTTGCACGGAAATGTCAAATTCCAAAGTCTGTTGATGTTCAAAAACAGAAATCTGGTAATGAGAAACCAAGGTCAACCAGATTTGATTCGTTACAAACTTGGAGGTACACTACAAACAAGTTTGCATCAAATCAAATTTGGAAACCAAAATCGGACAGGTTCGATTCAAGACAGACCTGGAATTCTCATACATCCGGATCGACTACAACACAGATTTGGAGACCGATAGTTGTTGTGACAGAACCTCGAAAAATCTGGAAACCTAAAAATGTTGTTCAAAAGCAACAGGTTCAGAAAGAAACAAATTTTTATAAAAGAGGTGCTCCAGAAGGTCAAAAATGGTCGGTTAAGAAACGTGTCGATGAGATAAAAACTGAGAATGTTGAAAAGAAATCTGAAAAACAAACACAAATTTGGAAACCAAAAGCTGAAACGAAAGGTTCAACTTCTGAGGTGAAAACGTCTGAGGATTCAGTTTTGGTTGCCTATGATGCAAATTTTCCTCCGCTCAAGGCTAAAAATTTTAAAATTCAGGTTGCTAGAATCAAGGTTACACCTAAGGCTCCTGAGGCCTGGGTGGATACCATGTTTGATTAAGTGGTGGAATTGCCGGAGCTTCCTGGATCGCGAAGCATGAATCGGCATCTATTTTTATTGTTTGAAATTTTATGCCAAATTGTTTGAGTATTTGATAAAATTTGAATGTGCAGGTGCTATATGCAGATGAAGATTGTGAGAGTGTTGCATGGAAAGAGATTGAAGATCCCTGGTTTTGGTCAGACAGGGAGTTTGTTTGTTGTTTTGTATGAATTTGTGTTGGTTTTGATGATTGGTGTATGTTTGTTGGTTGTGTTGGTTTGTATTGATGTTTGGGATGTTTGATGTTAGTTTACTTAGAATAAGTGGTGATGGACTATGCCGAAACCCTCACGGCGGAACAAACATGATTACTCACAGGTTGAAGAATGGTTTTCTAATGGTCAAAATCCATGGGTTGTAAATCATGGGGGTACGTTATGTTTTCTGCGTAACAGAGCATGAGAAGCAGAAAATGGATGGCGAGATAAAGCTATCAGTATCGGTTTGTCAAATTTCTTTAATGGTTTTGCATTTTAGGGGGAGAAAAATTGTTAGAAAATCCAAAAACATTAGAAAATTTGAAAAAGCCAAAAACATGATAAAATCAAAAATTTGAGTTTTGCGTAAAAAGAGGAAATGATAGTACATCAGTAGACAGTTGCAGTATGCTAAAGAAATGTAATGATTAAATAACATTAAACAGTCTCACTGATGATATGTCGATAGGTTTTTATACATTTAGTAAGCTTTTTCGGGATATAAACCTAAATTCAAAACTTGCTTATTTTGTGGGGAACACTACTTGGATATATAGGTAACCCCTGAAATCTCGTTTGACAGGTCTCGTATTCTGATATACTAGGTGTTTATACTCTATGATGTCTGGGGTATTATTCCGGGACTTCTGCTGAACGGTAGTTCTGACCTAGTCCTTGGCTAATACTTTATTCCAAAATGCTTGAAATATAGCATAAAGCCCTCAGCTGATTAGACAATAAAATTGATACTCAGTTGTTGTAGCTAAAAAGATTCTCTAAAGGGAACACACTGCAAAGTCGAAGCTGATATCTCTCTGCTGAACGGAAGTTCTGACCTGAGATCCCTCAGTTCTCGCATACCCTAATTTATGTACAGACATCATTGTAGTATTCTTACCTGTAAGACTGAATATTGGGATTCTGGATACGGGAGTATATTCAAGAGGTGGGACACATGAATGAGTTTAAGTCTTAAAATATCTAAATCGTATCCTGAATTAGTTGAAATTTGTATGAAAATTTAAGTGGATCAGTATATTGACAATCTAAGTGAATTGTTTAATTCTGAGTATGATTTAAAGCTTAACGGTACTTGTGACTGATCAAAGACTGATATGATCCTCTAATGCATACTCAAAACAAAAATATTGTTTGTAAATATGTTTGTATATATTTCTTTACAGCTTTATATTTTCAGAAAACACAAAAAGATTTTGATTTCTGCGTTATTTTCGATAAACCGATGTCTGAGTTGCTGAGTTTCAAAATCTAAGTATGCTGATTGTGTTTCTGAAAACAAAACGAGTTCATTAATTTGAAACTTGAAATTTCTTGGAAAATCTTCAAAAACATGTATGATATCTTCAAGGTCATTAACTTGAACTTGAATGATAATGTGTGAGAAAATTGGATTCTTTATATTGCCATATCTGTTAAGTTTGTTGACAGGGGGAGTATATTAGAGAACATGTTTAATGAATTTGAAAATATTGTTACTTATCATTTGTATGAGTGATTACAGGAAAAATCCAGACTACGATCCCAAAAGCCGAGTCTAAGGGGGAGTCTGAAGACAAGCTCAATTCTAAACGGAAGCGTGCAAGGAGCCAGATATCGTTCCTAAAAGAGCTTGTAACCGGAAAGCCAGGTGTCGATCCCAAAGCACGGAAGCTTGACGAAAGGGGGAGCCTGAAGAGTTTACCGAAAGGGGGAGCTGAAGCTGAAGACAGATCCACCGGGATTATATTCAAGCTAAAGAGAGAGAAAGAAAAGAAAAGAAGCTACGAGTCTGAATGTTTGAGATTGACTGCGGCAATATCCAAGGGGGAGTCTGTTAGTACATTTATGTCTATCGCCTCCGTCATCTCAGTTCGTAGCAGAAACAGAAGATCTTTAGTGATTATATTGTTATATCTTGTTACTAAAAGGCAAGGTGGCATGATTGTAAATAAGGAGAACTCTCCTTATACCTTGGCCTATAAATAGAAGCCTTAGGCTTTTAGTTAGAGACTTTTGCCATTTCACATCTTGGAGCTTAGAGGTTAGAGAGAGAAAGTAGAGAGAGAAAGGCAAAAGGTGATTCGTGTTGCTTGTATACTTTCATACATTTCTATAGAATCACAGATTGAGTACGTCTCGTGTGTTTCGGTCGTTCACGTTCACGAATTCCGCACGTCGAACGTGTCATACGCAATCGTTTCGGAGTCAAACCGGTCCTAACAGATCCTTGAACCTGGGATGATCTTGGAACAAAGGAGGATCCTTGGCCCTGGAATGATCCTGGAACAAAATAGGATCCTTGAAACTACTGTGCCCCCGGATAGGCTCCTGAATTCATGAAGGATCCCATGTACTGAGGATAGGATCCTACTGGCTGAAAATGTGAGCCTGATGTCTGAGTCATTGCTGCCGAGTTGAGATGTGATCCTCTTGACTCCCCTATGATTTGCATGTCCGGGATCCCTGATGGCTGGGAAGTGATCATTGGAGTATCGAAGCTCAAGGATTTGGGCATCAGTGGGGAGTGATCCTCTGCCGCTTTCTTTTGTCTTTTGAGGTCTCCAATTTCCCTGAGGATCCTGTCATTAGTCTCATCCTGCCGCTGCATACGATCCTTCATCTGCAAAATTAAAGCAAATATATCACTAGTACTGGGAATAGAAGAATTCATAGCAGAAGAAGATGGAGGTTTAGAGAAAGTGGGAGTTGATCTCTTCTCAGTATTTTTCTGAGATCCTGCCGGTGGAGGAGGCAAAGTGGTGTGTGATGAGGTGACTGCAGACATCGCCGTGGACGTGTTCTTCAATGATGAAGCCATATAACTCTTTGAAATGATTTCGAACAAAAGATTTTCTTATGAATGAAGCACCAATTGCCCCACGGTGGGCGCCAAACTGTTTTGGTCAAAAATCACACAAGGATAATGCAACCAAACTTTATGTAAACGGGGTATGATGCTTGGTTAATTATGAAAGTAAAGGATCACTTCTGTGATAAAGATGCAAAGACACAACGATTTATACGAGGAAAAAGCCCTTGATCAATATATGATCTCCGGCATAAAAAACCTCGGGTGATGGCAACTACCGATCACCAAACTTCAATATAAGAACAAAATGATTACAACTTCGGATGATAATGAGCTAAGTACAAGGATCACTATTGTTTCGAGTGTCTAAGTGTGTGAGAGTTGCGGTGTATGTCGTGTGTCCTCTTCCAAATGATGGAGAGTGGTATTTATACAAGTGTAGGTGACCTATTTTAGGTAAAAGGACTAATTATCAGCTCATTACCCCTTTAGAAATAAAAGACAATCTAGCCTAAATTGCTGCCCATGAATCAAGCCATGTTTCCATATCCTGTGCAACGTCTATCTCCGATTAAGCTCTTGCCATAATTATGAAGACGCGTCCCTTGATCATGATGCCTAGAGCGTATCCTGCTAGATGTTCCTGCAAAACAATATGGTATTAAGTGGAAGTGGCCGTTAGTATGAGGATCACCATAATGTCCCATGATCCTGATCCTGAAGTCCTGCTGAGGATCACTGTCTGCCAAAGAAACAAGGATCACTGGTTAGGATCACGTATAAGGATCACCTATAATGAAAATCCAGCCCTAACACATGGTGTCATAACAAGATCATCATAGAATAATGAATCCTTAAGCAGTCCCATTTTGAAGGCTTCAACAGCCGTAGCCATATCCAAGTTGGGAATGTCCAAGGATTCTTTACTAAATTTAGTTATATAATCCCTTAATGATTCATTATGATTTTGAGTTATCCTGTACAAATCACTAGTTAATTTTTCAATTTTTCTGCTACAAGAGAATTGGTTATTGAATAAATTAACTAAATTAGCAAATGAAGTAATATAGTAGGGGGGGAGACTTAGCAGCCACTTAAGAGCTGATCCAGTAAGAGTGGATCCAAATCCTTTACATAGGCATGCTTCCTTCAACTTTTCTGGGATAGGATTGATCTCCATCCTTTCCCTGTATTGTGCTATATGCTCCTCTGGATCCGTTGTGCCATCATACAGCTTCATGGTAGGGATATGGAACCTTTTAGGTACCTCTGCATCACAAATTGGTGGTGCAAAGCGAGATACCTTGTGGCTTCCATCTGCAATCTCTGGGATAGGCTTGACTACCCCTGGAACACTTGAGATCATATCTTTTAGCTTCTGCAACTCCCTGGCCATAGCATGATTGGTACCTGTATCCTGCATGAATCCATGGTTAGTGGTAGGATAATTATTTAAAGTGTTACCTCCCATTGGGTTCAAGTTAGGGAACCCATATTGCTGGGATCCTGGAACAACGGAGGGACCAGTGGAAGCAATGGTCTGCATTGGAATGAAGTCCCCTTGATGGACATCTAGACTTCCTGTTTGCAAACTTTTTAGGGATCCTGGTATCTGGAAGGATCCTGGTGTCTGGGGTGATCCGGGAACGAAGGAGGATCCTTGAACCTGGGATGATCCTGGGACAAAGGAGGATCCTTGGCCCTGGAATGATCCTGGAACAAAGTAGGATCCTTGAAACTGCTGTGCCCCCGGATAGGCTCCTGAATTCATGAAGGATCCCATGTACTGAGGATAGGATCCTACTGGCTGAAAATGTGAGTCTGATGTCTGAGTCATTGCTGCCGAGTTGAGATGTGATCCTCTCGACTCCCCTATGATTTGCACGTCCGGGATCCCTGATGGCTGGGAAGTGATCATTGGAGTATCGAAGCTCAAGGATTTGGGCATCAGTGGGGAGTGATCCTCTGCCGCTTTCTTTTGTCTTTTGAGGTCTCCAATTTCCCTGAGGATCCTGTCATTAGTCTCATCCTGCCGCTGCATACGATCCTTCATCTGCAAAATTAAAGCAAATATATCACTAGTACTGGGAATAGAAGAATTCATAGCAGAAGAAGATGGAGGTTTAGAGAAAGTGGGAGTTGATCTCTTCTCAGTATTTTTCTGAGATCCTGCCGGTGGAGGAGGCAAAGTGGTCTGTGATGAGGTGACTGCTGACATCGCCGTGGACGTGTTCTTCAATGATGAAGCCATGTAACTCTTTGAAATGATTTCGAACAAAAGATTATCTTATGAATGAAGCACCAATTGCCCCACGGTGGGCGCCAAACTGTTTTGGTCAAAAATCACACAAGGATAATGTAACCAAACTTTATGTAAACGGGGTATGATGCTTGGTTAATTATGAAAGTAAAGGATCACTTCTGTGATAAAGATGCAAAGACACAACGATTTATACGAGGAAAAAGCCCTTGATCAACATATGATCTCCGGCATAAAAAACCTCGGGTGATGGCAACTACCGATCACCAAACTTCAATATAAGAGCAAAATGATTACAACTTCGGATGATAATGAGCTGAGTACAAGGATCACTATTGTTTCGAATGTCTAAGTGTGTGAGAGTTGCGTTGTATATCGTGTGTCCCCTTCCAAATGATGGAGAGTGGTATTTATACAAGTGTAGGTGACCTATTTTAGGTAAAAGGACTAATTATCAGCTCATTACCCCTTTAGAAATAAAAGACAATCTAGCCTAAATTGCTGCCCATGAATCAAGCCATGTTTCCATATCCTGTGCAACGTCTATCTCCGATTAAGCTCTTGCCATAATTGTGAAGACGCGTCCCTTGATCATGATGCTTAGAGCGTATCCTGCTAGATATTCCTGCAAAAATAACATTGCATTAAGCGAAGATGATCGTTAGTATGAGGATCCTATAATGTCCCATGATCCTGATCCTGAAGTCCGGCTGAGGATCACTGTCTGCCAAAGAAACAAGGATCACTGGTTAGGATCACGTGTAAGGATCACCTATAATAAAAATCCAGCCCTAACACTAACGATTGTTCTCTTTATATTTAATGTTGTTTTGCAGGAATTACGAGTTGGACCTGGTCTTGGCAACGTAATCAAGGAATCCTCCACGCTAATCTTGCACACGTATTACCAGAAATAGACGCTGTGGAGAATATGGAAACTTAGCACAATTCAAGGGAAATTAGTTAGGCTAAATTACTTCTATTTCTAAAGGGGTAACGAGCTAGTAGTTAGCTAATTTACCTAAAATACAACCCCATACACTTATATAAAAGGCACTCTTCGCCATTAGGAAGAGGAGACACGTTTCTTACACACTCTAGCACACCACACCATAGCAATCTTTGTACCTAGCTCGTTACCATCCGAAGTTGTAAACATCTTTTGTTATATTGAAGTTTGGTGATCGGTAGTTTCCATCACCCGAGGTTTTTTATGCCGGAGATCATTGATCAAGGGCTTTTTCCTCGTATAAATCCTTGTGTCACTTGCATATTTTACTTTAAAGTGATCCTTTACTTTATACAACAAACCAAGCATCATTCCCCGTTTACATGAAGTTTGGTTGCATTATCCTTGTGTGATTTTTGACCAAAACAAATCCAATCCCAGAAAAGTTAAAGGAAGCATGCCTATGTAAAGGATTTGGATCCACTCTTACTGGATCAGCTCTTAAATGGCTGCTGTTAGGGCTGGATTTTCATTATAGGTGATCCTTATACGTGATCCTAACCAGTGATCCTTGTTTCTTTGGCAGACAGTGATCCTCAGCAGGACTTCAGGATCAGGATCATGGGACATTATGGTGATCCTCATACTAACGGCCACTTCCACTTAATACCATATTGTTTTGCAGGAACATCTAGCAGGATACGCTCTAGGCATCATGATCAAGGGACGCGTCTTCATAATTATGGCAAGAGCTTAATCGGAGATAGACGTTGCACAGGATATGGAAACATGGCTTGATTCATGGGCAGCAATTTAGGCTAGATTGTCTTTTATTTCTAAAGGGGTAATGAGCTGATAATTAGTCCTTTTACCTAAAATAGGTCACCTACACTTGTATAAATACCACTCTCCATCATTTGGAAGAGGACACACGACATACACCGCAACTCTCACACACTTAGACACTCGAAACAATAGTGATCCTTGTACTTAGCTCATTATCATCCGAAGTTGTAATCATTTTGTTCTTATATTGAAGTTTGGTGATCGGTAGTTGCCATCACCCGAGGTTTTTTATGCCGGAGATCATATATTGATCAAGGGCTTTTTCCTCGTATAAATCGTTGTGTCTTTGCATCTTTATCACAGAAGTGATCCTTTACTTTCATAATTAACCAAGCATCATACCCCGTTTACATAAAGTTTGGTTGCATTATCCTTGTGTGATTTTTGACCAAAACAGTTTGGCGCCCACCGTGGGGCAATTGGTGCTTCATTCATAAGAAAATCTTTTGTTCGAAATCATTTCAAAGAGTTATATGGCTTCATCATTGAAGAACACGTCCACGGCGATGTCTGCAGTCACCTCATCACAGACCACTTTGCCTCCTCCACCGGCAGGATCTCAGAAAAATACTGAGAAGAGATCAACTCCCACTTTCTCTAAACCTCCATCTTCTTCTGCTATGAATTCTTCTATTCCCAGTACTAGTGATATATTTGCTTTAATTTTGCAGATGAAGGATCGTATGCAGCGGCAGGATGAGACTAATGACAGGATCCTCAGGGAAATTGGAGACCTCAAAAGACAAAAGAAAGCGGCAGAGGATCACTCCCCACTGATGCCCAAATCCTTGAGCTTCGATACTCCAATGATCACTTCCCAGCCATCAGGGATCCCGGACATGCAAATCATAGGGGAGTCAAGAGGATCACATCTCAACTCGGCAGCAATGACTCAGACATCAGGCTCACATTTTCAGCCAGTAGGATCCTATCCTCAGTACATGGGATCCTTCATGAATTCAGGAGCCTATCCGGGGGCACAACAGTTTCAAGGATCCTAGTTTGTTCCAGGATCATTCCAGGGCCAAGGATCCTCCTTTGTTCCAGGATCATCCCAGGTTCAAGGATCCTCCTTCGTTCCAGGATCATCCCAGACACCAGGATCCTTCCAGATGCCAGGATCCCTAAAAAGTTTGCAAACAGGAAGTCTAGATGTCCATCAAGGGGACTTCATTCCAATGCAGACCATTGCTTCCACTGGTCCCTCCGTTGTTCCGGAATCCCAGCAATATGGATTCCCTAACTTGAACCCAATGGGAGGTAACACTTTAAATAATTATCCTACCACTAACCATGGATTCATGCAGGATACAGGTACCAATCATGCTATGGCCAGGGAGTTGCAGAAGCTAAAAGATATGATCTCAAGTGTTCCAGGGGTAGTCAAGCCTATCCCAGAGATTGCAGATGGAAGCCACAAGGTATCTCGCTTTGCACCACCAATTTGTGATGCAGAGGTACCCAAAAGGTTCCATATCCCTACCATGAAGCTGTATGATGGCACAACGGATCCAGAGGAGCATATAGCACAATACAGGGAGAGGATGGAGATCAATCCTATCCCAGAAAAGTTGAAGGAAGCATGCCTATGTAAAGGATTTGGATCCACTCTTACTGGATCAGCTCTTAAGTGGCTGCTAAGTCTTCCCCCCTACTCTATTACTTCATTTGCTAATTTAGTTAATTTATTCAATAACCAATTCTCTTGTAGCAGAAAAATTGAAAAATTAACTAGTGATTTGTACAGGATAACTCAAAATCATAATGAATCATTAAGGGATTATATAACTAAATTTAGTAAAGAATCCTTGGACATTCCCAACTTGGATATGGCTACGGCTGTTGAAGCCTTCAAAATGGGACTGCTTAAGGATTCATTATTCTATGATGATCTTGTTATGACACCATGCAGGAATCTAGATGAAGTAAGAACTCGAGCACTCAGGTTCATCCGGCTAGAGGATGACAAGAGGATCCAGGAGAGACAAGTAGGATCCTCAAAACAGGAGAAGCAAGGATCCTCCTTCAAGAACAACAAATTTAAATCCTACCATCGAAATGAGAACAAGAATGTGCATGCTGTTGACCAAGAAGAGGATGATGAAGATTATCCTCCAATCTCAGAATACTGTTTTTCCGTTGATAATCATGAATTGATCCTTGCAATGCAGAATCTAGGTGAAAAAGCTAGATGGCCCAGGAAGAATGATAAACCATCCGGGACTAAAGACAAGTCAAAATGGTGTGCATACCATGAGGATTTCGGGCATCTAACTGAAGTATGCATAGCTTTAAGAAAAGAGATTGGATATCTGTTAAGCAAGGGGCATCTAAAAGAATTGTTGGGGAGAAAAAAGCAAAGGAACCAGGATCCTGAAAGGATCCCCGAAAAAGCTCCAGCACCGCCGGCAAATGCACAAGTGATCAACTTTATATCCGAAGGATCAGACATCTGTGGTACATCCTTCTCGGCGGCCAAAAGACATGCAAAAGAATCAAAAATGGACAATGGTGAAAGGCCTATTAGAACATCAAGTGTCTCAGAAGGGAAGATGATAACATTTGATGAGGATGATCGCATTAACATTCAGGATCCTCACCATGATAGTTTAGTCATCACTCTCTTTATCTCTAACCATTTTGTCCGCAGGATCCTTATTGATGGAGGGAGCTCAGTGAACATTATCCAGCTTGATGTTCTGAAGAAAATGGGTATCCCAGAATCAGACATCACACCGAGATCCTCCGTGCTTGTAGGATTCAGTGGGGAAACGAAGAAAACTCTGGGGGACATCAAACTCCCAATCTACGTGGAAGGATTACATAATTATCAGAAATTTTGTGTTATTGACTGTTTATCCTGTTGCAACGTTATCCTTGGCAGGCCTTGGATACATGATATGAAAGCAGTCCCATCCACCTACCATCAATGTGTGAAGCTCCCTAGCCCATGGGGGATAATCAAGATCGACAGTGATCAGCAGGAGGCTAAGGATTGTTATACCTCATCTATGAAGCCAACCTCGAAGCCAAGGGAGCAATAGCAATTACAGTATCCTCCAAGGAATGTCTTGGAGGCAAGGGAACAAGATGTGGATGAAATCCTCTTGGATCCTAGTGATCCTGAATCAAAAATCTATATCGGATCAGGGATCCTTGGCAAGATAAAAGAAGACTTATTATCCTTCCTCAAAAGAAGAAAATCTACCTTTGCTTGGAAACATGAAGATATGACAGGTATATCTAAGGATATTATTACTCACAAACTTGGCATTGACAGGTCTATCAAACCAATCCATCAAAAAAGGAGGAAGTTTGCACCAGAAAGGAATGCCATTATCCAAGAAGAAGTAGAGAGACTACTTCGAGCAGGTATGATCAGAGAGGTAAAGTATCCAAAATGGTTAGCCAATGTGGTTGTTGTCCAAAAGAAAAATGGAAAGTGGAGGGTATGTGTCGATTTCACTGATCTGAATAAGGCATGTCCCAAGGATCCTTTCCCATTACCCCACATTGACTCCATGGTGGATGCAACGGCGGGGCATGAACTGTTGACCTTTATGGATGCATCATCTGTATTCCAACAAATTCAGATGGAACCATCTGACCAAGAGGATACAGCCTTTATGACCCCAACCGGTTTATATTGTTATATTGCCATGCCTTTTGGACTAAGAAATGCAGGTGCAACATATCAAAGGCTGGTGAATATGATGTTCAAAGATCAAATTGGAAAAACTATGGAAGTGTACATAGATGACATGGTGGTCAAGTCAAAGAAAGCTGAGGATCACCTAAGGGATTTGGAAGAAGCATTCGATATCCTTGATAGTTACAACATGAAACTTAATCCTTCGAAATGCCATTTTGGTGTTAAGGCAGGAAAGTTCTTAGGATACATGGTAACCCAGAGGGGCATTGAAGCAAGCCCGGAACAAATCAAAGCATTAGTAAATATCAAATCTCCTGCCAATGCCAAGGATGTTCAAAGACTGACAGGCAGGATAGCAGCTTTGAACAGGTTCATATCGAAATCCTCAGAAAAATGCAAAGAATTCTACGATATCCTAAGGAAGAATAAGAAGTTCGAATGGACTGAGAAGCATGAGAACGCTTCACAAGCCCTCAAAGAATATATGTCCTCAGCACCAGCATCAGCTAAACCGGAAAAAGGAGATGTGTTATCCTTATACCTGGCGGTATCCTCAACCGCTGTAAGTGCTGTCCTTGTCAAGGATCATGAAGGTACACAATATCCTATCTACTATGTAAGTAAAAGTTTACTTGATGCCGAATCCAGGTACTCACACCTCGAAAAACTTATTCTTGCATTAATCATGGCATCCACTAAGTTAAGGCATTATTTTGAAACCCATACTATTGTTGTTAAAACTAATTTTCCAATTAAGAATGTCCTCAGGAAACCGGAGATGTCAGGGAGAATGGCTAAGTGGGCAGTGAAGCTTAGTGCCCATGATATAAGATATGAACCAAGAACAGCCATTAAATCACAAGCCTTAGCCGACTTTGTGGCTGATTTCAGTAGTGATCTACAGAAAGAAGCAGAATTGGAGGTCCAGCAGCTGGATGAAACCAAGGATCCTTGGATATTACACACTGACGGATCCTCAAATGTCAAGGGCACAGGGCTCGGGATCCTACTAAAATCGCCACAGGGGGACATGATACCCCACTCCATAGCCTGTGAGTTCCAAGCAACTAACAATGAGGCTGAGTATGAAGCCTTGATTACTGGCTTGCAAATTGCTAAGGATATGGGGGTAAAATATCTTAAAGTATATGTAGACTCATTATTGATCACCAATCACTTTAACGGATCCTATGCTGTTAAAGGTGAAAAACTAACCAAATATTTAGAGATAGTCAAAAAATTGGCACTCTCTTTTGTTTCTTTCAGTTTAACACAGGTACCAAGGGAGGATAACACGGAAGCTGATGCATTGGCCAACTTAGGATCATCCTTGAAAATTCCAGAAGACATAAGTATCCCTATCATCCATATCCTGGCTCCTGCTATTGAAAATCAAGTGGCCATGGAAATAGAAGAGGATACTGCAATAATCCCTAGTGAAGAAGCTCAATCTTATTCAGGATCATGGGTCTCACCAATCATGAAATACTTGCAAAACGGAGAGATTCCAATGGGAGAAAATCCTAGAGCTTTCCGGATCAAAGTATCTCAATTTACAATCTTAAATAATGTGCTATATAAACGATCCCTTGCAGGACCATACTTAAGATGTATTGAGGATCCTGAAATTGAAGAAGTGTTGAGAGACTTCCATGAAGGAGATTGTGGAAACCACACTGGGGGCAGGGCATTATTCTCAAGGATCCTTAGAACAGGATACTACTGGCCAACCATGAAAAGAGATGCTGTAGAATATGCTAGGAAATGTGATCCTTGTCAAAGACACAGCAATATCCTTCACCAACCACCTGAACTGCTACACCCTATACCATCCTCTTGGCCATTCATGAGATGGGGAATGGATATAGTGGGCAAGCTTCCTAAAGCACCTGGCGGAAAAGTATTTATGCTTGCCATGACTGACTATTTTTCTAAGTGGATAGAAGCTGAAGCCTTCGCCCAAGTCAGAGAAAAGGAAGTCATATCCTTCATCAAAAGAAATATTATAACTAGATTTGGCATTCCCTCTGAAATTGTATGTGATAATGGCTCCCAATTCATTGGAAGCAGAACCACTAACTTTTGTGACAGTTGGGGAATCAAGATGATAACATCAACACCAGTTCATCCACAAGCCAATGGTCAAGCAGAATCATCCAACAAGATCATCATCAACAATCTGAAGAAGAAGCTAGGATCCAAGAAGGGGAAATGGGCAGAGGAGTTACCTTATGTGCTATGGGCTGATAGAACAACTCCCAAGAATGCCACTGGTCAAACACCTTTCTCTTTAGTATTTGGGGCAGAAGCAGTGATCCCAACAGAAATGGTGATCCCAACTGCTAGAACAAGTGCTCGTGATCCTGAAGAAAATGCTACAATTCTAGCCCAGGATTTGGATACTATTGAAGAAATCAGGGATCTAGCTAGGATAAGGATGGCAAGCTACCAACAAAGAATGGCTGGTGCCTACAACAAAAATGTTAGGATAAGGAAGTTCCAAGTCGGAGATATGGTGTTAAGAAAAACATTCCAAAATACTATCAATCCTGCTGACGGGAAGTTAGCACCAAAATGGGAAGGTCCCTACTTGATTGAAGCTGAAGCAGGAAAGGGGGCATACAGGTTGCTAACCATGGAAGGAAACTTGTTGCCAAGAGCCTGGAATGCTGTTCACTTAAAGAAATATTTCATGTGAACATGATCCTCCATGCACGTGATCCTTACATTGAAGTATCCTTAAAGGATCCCGGTGATATCAGTGATCCTTACTCTGGTAATATGCTTATCCTAGAAACTATTGTATTTTCTTACTTTTTACCTAAGGATAAGGATCATGTATCCTTCATCCTCTACTCACGAAACATTTGAGTTATGATAGTTCAGGTATCTTCAGCATATCGTCAAAGCTCTTCAAAAGCACCGCAGATCCTTGGGTCCAACCCGAGTTATCCTTGGGATTATCCCCAGTTTCCGCCAGCAGCGCACGATGATCCTGATATAGTTCACGTCTTTGGGACCAGTACCCACTTCCGGGGCTGACAACCTCATCGTACTGGCTATACCCAGGATCCTCCGTATAATGGTAGACGTACCATACATCCGTTCCTAAGGTTTCTAACGTTTTCACGTTAGCTAAGGTTTTGACATTTTCATGTCACTAAGTTTGGATAGTCGCCAGTAAGGGCCATACTCCAGTTTACATACGATCCTTTGGGCTTGTCCCCAGTGATCCTCCGGGATCATCCCCAGTTATCCTTTGGGCTTGTCCCCAGTGATCCTCCGGGATCATTCTCGGTTATCCTTTGAGCATGTCCCCAGTTGCTAATTTATCTCTTACATTGGCTTAGTCCCAAGTTATGTTCCGTTTTTTCAGGTTTTCGAAGTTAAACAATTAAGGATCCTTAATCCTTAATATCCATTAAAAGTTTTACTTATGGTTATCCCGATTGAAGGTTAGGATCCTAACTTGGATCCTCAGGTATGATCCTTGACTATTTTGATTATACTCATTATCCTAACCGACCCTTATACTTTGACAACCAAACCTATGATCCTTGAACTAAAATACTTTGAATATTTTCAATATCAGGATATTTGATCTAGGATCATATCCTAACTTTATTAAATATATTTTCAACTCTTGCCACTTTAAACAAATATACTACAAAAACAACTAAGAAACAAGAAGATAAGGATACCAACACGAGATAAGCCAGAAAAGTTAAAGTTATATTATTAAACAAAAGGATCATTAACCCTTTCAAAAAGTTGTCAAAATTGCCAACCCACATTTCTACCAGCAAAACGTGGCCCGTCCACATGGGTTGGCAAAGGGTGTCCATTGTCTATGTGGTCTGCAGGAAAGTAAAAGCGGCAGGATCACAAAGGCTTCATCCCCCAAACAGAGGATCCCTCCACCTTTTTGTAATCCTACCTATTGTTCAAAGGATCCAGGATCCTTTACCCTAAAATCTATTGTTCAGATATTACAGACCATAATTGTTCACAAACACCACTACCACAAAAAACCACTACCAATCCTAAAAAATTGGGCTCCGGCCTAGTCTCGAAATATCCATCATCGCCCAATCATGCAGCCTACACCTTCGCTGCTTCATCACCACCAGCATCGCCACCTTGATCCTTCTCAGCATCACCGCCTTCCAGCATGGGGATCTCCTCAGCCTCATCCTCGTCCTCCAGGTCCGCCAGCCTTGCCTTCCAACCTTCAACGTCCCACGAGCTTTTGTCAAAGGTAGGATCCTGAGCCTCCTCAGCCATCTGAAGTTGTATCTTGTACATAGCAATTGCCGCGGAGACCTTGGCGTCTTGGGTGATCTCCTGCTTCTCGTTATCCATATCGATCAACCTCTGAGCAGCCTCATCCTTCATGGCCCGGAGTTCCTTCTCAAGATCTGCTATCTTGAGATCCTTAAGCACGCCCATTTGTTGAAGGTCGGCAATCTGGCTCTCTTGATCCTCAACATGGCCAAGATAGGTCTCGATCTCGGCAAGTTTCTTCAAAGAGGGAAGTAAGGTAAGTTCAGAACCGGATGATCCTCAAAGAAACAGGATATTCGAAACGGATAACCAACAGGGGCAGTGATCCTTACCTCATTCACGTAGTCAAGGAATTGCTGACGGAGGAGGGGAAATCCTTGGAGATCTTCAGAGGTTTTCCTCTTTTTTCCCTTGCCCCGGATAGGTGCCTTGGGGGCTGAAGCCGAAGGACTGGCAGCAGGAGCCTTCTTCCTCGAAGGCTTGACGTTGGTGAGATCATCTATCCCAAATTTAGAAGCAGACTTGACAGACCTGGCAGACTTTCCAGCACCTACACAATCAAAAACAAGATAAGCTGCTTTATTAATCAAACCATCCTACATTTAATTTATTTTCTATAAGGATACTTACTTGACATAGTGGCAGATGCAGAGGATACTTCTTGAGAATCTTAGACGGTGACTTGGAAACTTCTGATTTCAGGATTAAGCTTTTTAAAAGCTAGGACTCTCTCTTTTGCAGCAGGGCTTAATTTCAGATGAGCGATGGATATAGCTGCACAAGAGATAAAAAGAGATATTAGTGATCCTCATTATATGGGACAGGGCTGATAGTGATCCTTCGAGGATCCTCTATCCTACCATGAGTGGCCCATTCCTTGGGCAGATCCTTCCCATCTGGGATGGAATCCCTCCTAACAAAGAAAAAGCGACGCTTCCAGTTTGTATCGTTCTTAGTAACCTTGAAGACAGGGTGATCCTCCCCGGCTTTCCGTTTCAACAAATACCGGTGAGAACCAAAGGTGGTGAGATCGTAAAACTCAGCTAACTCCGCCATCCCCAGATCAATCCCTTCCTGCTCGATGATCCTCTCGAAGGTATACAGAACCCTCCAAATCATCGGCATAGCTTGGATATATGAGATGCCGGTTAAGGAAAAGAAAGATTGGGTGAACAATGGAAAAGGATATGAATACCCTATGGTAAATGGAGTAGCAGGAAAAGCCACCCAGGTATCCGAAACAGAGTCACTCAGAGCGGTAGGTGTGAAGGACTTGAAAACAGCATTCGCCGGAAAGCAATGACGAATTCTGTCTATGTGAACATCAGTGAAGCAACACCTCTCCGTAGGAGAATCCTTGATAATCCCCTGGCTTTTTAAGGGACTATCCTTCTTGGAATCCTTGTGTGGAGAATTCCGGAGCAACATGTTTGTAACGAGACGGAAACAGAGTAGAAGCAGAAAACAGAGCAAAGAGAAAAGAAAGAGAGAAGGAGAAGAATACCTGATCAATCTTCGGTGCAGAATATAAAGGGAGTGTATCTTGAATTTAAATACAAACTGATCCTCACCCTATCTCCTATTTATAATCATGATCTGCAGGGATTGTCACATCTGTGACGTAATTATCACAACGGCTAGTCCGCTTATAACGGCTAGTTATCCGAATAATCCGTTGAAGATAAGATCAGAGCAAAATATAACTCGTTTATTTACAATAAACTCCTTATATTTTGGGGGCAATTGTTAGGGCTGGATTTTCATTATAGGTGATCCTTATACGTGATCCTAACCAGTGATCCTTGTTTCTTTGGCAGACAGTGATCCTCAGCAGGACTTCAGGATCAGGATCATGGGACATTATGGTGATCCTCATACTAACGGCCACTTCCACTTAATACCATATTGTTTTGCAGGAACATCTAGCAGGATACGCTCTAGGCATCATGATCAAGGGACGCGTCTTCATAATTATGGCAAGAGCTTAATCGGAGATAGACGTTGCACAGGATATGGAAACATGGCTTGATTCATGGGCAGCAATTTAGGCTAGATTGTCTTTTATTTCTAAAGGGGTAATGAGCTGATAATTAGTCCTTTTACCTAAAATAGGTCACCTACACTTGTATAAATACCACTCTCCGTCATTTGGAAGAGGACACACGACATACACCGCAACTCTCACACACTTAGACACTCGAAACAATAGTGATCCTTGTACTTAGCTCATTATCATCCGAAGTTGTAATCATTTTGTTCTTATATTGAAGTTTGGTGATCGGTAGTTGCCATCACCCGAGGTTTTTTATGCCGGAGATCATATATTGATCAAGGGCTTTTTCCTCGTATAAATCGTTGTGTCTTTGCATCTTTATCACAGAAGTGATCCTTTACTTTCATAATTAACCAAGCATCATACCCCGTTTACATAAAGTTTGGTTGCATTATCCTTGTGTGATTTTTGACCAAAACAGCTGCTAAGTCTTCCCCCTTACTCTATTACTTCATTTGCTAATTTAGTTAATTTATTCAATAATCAATTCTCTTGTAGTAGAAAGTTTGAAAGATTGACTAGTGATTTATATAGGGTAACTCAGGGTCATAATGAATCATTAAGGGATTACATAACGAAGTTTAGTAAAGAATCCTTGGATATTCCGAACTTGGATATGGCCACAGCTGTTGAGGCCTTCAAGATGGGATTGCTTAAGGATTCGTTGTTCTATGATGATCTTGTTATGACACCATGCAGGAACCTAGATGAAGTAAGAACTCGGGCACTCAGGTTCATCCGGCTAGAGGATGACAAGAGGATCCAGGAGAGACAAGCAGGATCCTCAAAGCAAGAAAAGCAAGGAACCTCTTTCAAAAGCAGCAAATTCAAATCCTACCATAGAAATGACAACCAGAACGTGCATGCTGTTGACCAAGAAGAGGATGATGAGGATTATCCTCCGATTTCTGAATATTGTTTTTCCGTTGACAATCATGAACTAATCCTTGCAATGCAGAATCTAGGAGAAAAAGCCAGGTGGCCCAGAAAGAATGACAAACCAACTGGAACTAAAGACAAATCGAAGTGGTGTGCATACCACGAGGATTTTGGGCATTTAACTGAAGAATGTATCGCATTAAGAAAGGAAATTGGATATCTGCTAAGCAAGGGGCATCTAAAAGAGTTGTTGGGAAGAAAAAAACAAAGGACTCAGGATCCTGAAAGGATCCCTGAAAAAGCTCCAGCCCCTCCGGCAAATGCACAAGTGATCAACTTTATTTCTGGAGGATCAGACATCTGTGGTACATCCTTCTCGGCAGCTAAAAGGCATGCAAAGGAAGCTAAAATGGATAACGGAGAAAGGCCTATTCGAACATCAAGCGTCTCGGAAGGAAAAATTATAACCTTCGATGAGGATGATAGAATTAACATCCAGGATCCTCATCATGATAGTCTAGTCATCACTCTCTTTATCTCTAACCATTTTGTCCGCAGGATCCTTATCGACGGAGGAAGCTCAGTAAACATTATCCAGCTTGATGTTCTGAAGAAGATGGGTATTCCAGAATCAGACATCACACCAAGATCCTCTGTGCTTGTGGGATTCAGTGGAGAAACTAAGAAAACCCTGGGACATCAAACTCCCAATCTACGTGGAAGGATTACATAATTATCAAAAATTTTGTGTTATTGACTGTTTATCTTGTTGTAATGTTATCCTTGGCAGGCCCTGGATACATGATATGAAAGCAGTCCCATCCACCTACCATCAATGTGTGAAACTCCCTAGCCCATGGGGAATAATCAAGATCGACAGTGATCAGCAGGAGGCTAAGGATTGTTATACCTCATCCATGAAACCAACCTCGAAGCCAAGGGAGCAATAGCAATTACAGTATCCTCCAAGGAATGTCTTGGAGGCAAGGGAACAGGATGTGGACGAAATCCTTTTGGATCCTAATGACCCTGAATCAAAAATCTATATAGGATCAAGGATCCTTGGCAAGATGAAAGAAGACCTAGTATCCTTCCTCAAAAGAAGAAAGTCTACCTTTGCATAGAAACACAAGGATATGACAGGTATATCTAAGGATATTATAACTCATAAACTTGGCATTGACAGGTCAATCAAACCAATCCATCAAAAAAGGAGGAAGTTTGCACCGGAAAGAAATGCCATTATCCAGGAAGAAGTAGAAAGATTACTTCGAGCAGGTATGATTAGAGAGGTAAAATATCCAAAATGGCTAGCCAATGTGGTTGTTGTTCAAAAGAAAAACGGAAAGTGGAGGGTATGTGTCGATTTCACTGATCTAAATAAGGCATGTCCCAAGGATCCTTTCCCATTACCCCACATTGACTCCATGGTGGATGCAACGGCGGGGCATGAACTGTTAACCTTTATGGATGCATCATCTGGATTCCAACAAATTCAGATGGAGCCATCTGACCAAGAGGATACGGCTTTTATGACCCCAACCAGTTTATATTGTTATATTGCCATGCCTTTTGGATTAAGAAATGCAGGTGCATATCAAAGGCTGGTGAATATGATGTTCAAAGATCAAATTGGACAGACTATGGAAGTGTACATAGATGATATGGTAGTAAAGTCAAAGAAAGCTGAGGATCACCTAAGGGACTTGGAGGAAGCATTTGATATCCTTGATAATTATAACATGAAGCTTAATCCTTCAAAATGTCACTTTGGTGTTAAAGCAGGTAAATTTCTAGGATATATGGTAACTCAGAGGGGCATTGAAGCAAGCCCGGAACAAATTAAAGCATTGGTGAATATCAAATCCCCTGCCAACGCTAAGGATGTGCAAAGGCTAACAGGCAGGATAGCAGCTCTAAATAGGTTCATATCCAAATCCTCAGAAAGATGTAAAGAATTCTATGATATCCTAAGAAAGAACAAGAAATTTGAGTGGACTGAAAAACATGAGAATGCTTTACAAGCCCTCAAAGAATACATGTCCTCAGCTCCAGCATTGATGAAACCCGGAAAAGGAGATGTGTTATCCTTATACCTGGCGGTATCCTCAACAGCTGTAAGTGCAGTCCTTGTTAAGGATCATGAAGGTACACAATATCCTGTCTATTATGTAAGTAAGAGTTTACTTGATGCTGAATCCAGGTACTCACACCTTGAAAAACTTATTCTTGCATTAATTATGGCATCTACTAAGCTAAGACATTATTTTGAAACCCATGCTATTGTTGTTAGAACTAATTTTCCAATCAAGAATGTCCTTAGGAAACCAGAGATGTCCGGAAGGATGGCTAAGTGGGCAGTAAAGCTTAGTGCCCATGATATAAGATATGAGCCTAGAACAGCCATCAAATCTCAAGCATTAGCAGACTTTGTGGCTGATTTCAGTAGTGATCTACAGAAGGAAGCCGAATTGGAGGTTCAGTAGCTGGATGAGACCAAGGATCCTTGGATGCTACATACTGATGGATCCTCAAATGTCAAAGGCACAGGGCTTGGCATACTACTAAAATCGCCACAGGGGGACATAATACCCCACTCCATAGCTTGTGAGTTCCAAGCCACTAATAATGAGGCTGAATATGAAGCCTTAATCGCTGGCTTACAAATTGCTAAGCATATGGGGATCAGGTATCTTGAGGTATACGTAGATTCATTATTGATCACTAATCACTTTAATGGATCCTATGCTGTGAAAGGTGAAAAACTAACCAAATATTTAGAGATAGTCAAAGAATTGGCACTCTCCTTTGTTTCTTTCAGTTTGACACAGGTACCAAGGGAGGAAAATACAGAAGCTGATGCAATTGCCAATCTAGGATCATCTTTGAAGATCCCTGAGGATATAAGTATCCCCATCATCCATATCCTAGCTCCTGCTATTGAAAATCAGGTGGCCATGGAAATAGAAGAGGATACTGCAATGATCCCTAGTGAGGAGACTCAATCTTATTTAGGATCATGGATCTCACCAATCATGAGATACTTACAACACGGGGAGATTCCTATGGGAGAAAATCCTAGGGCTTTCAGGATTAAGGTATCTCAATTCACAATCTTGAATAATGTGCTATATAAGCGATCTCTTGCAGGACCATATTTAAGATGTATCGAGGATCCTGAAATTCAAGAAGTATTAAAAGACTTCCATGAAGGAGATTGTGGAAACCACACTGGGGGCAGGGCATTGTTCTCAAGGATCCTTAGGACAGGATACTACTGGCCAACTATGAAGAGGGATGCTGTGGAGTATGCTAAGAAGTATGATCCTTGTCAAAGACACAGCAATATCCTTCATCAGCCGGCTGAATTTCTACATCCTATACCATCCTCTTGGCCATTCATGAGATGGGGGATGGATATAGTTGGCAAGCTCCCTAAGGCACCTGGTGGAAAAGTATTCATGCTTGCCATGACTGACTACTTCTCCAAGTGGATAGAGGCCGAAGCCTTTGCCCAAGTCAGAGAAAAGGAAGTGATATCCTTTATTAAAAGAAACATTATAACTAGATTTGGCATTCCTTCTGAAATTGTATGTGATAATGGTTCCCAATTTATTGGGAGCAGGACTACTAACTTTTGTGACAGTTGGGGGATTAAGATGATAACATCAACACCAGTCCACCCACAAGCCAATGGCCAAGCAGAATCATGCAACAAGATCATCATCAACAATCTGAAGAAGAAACTTGGATCCAAGAAGGGGAAATGGGCAGAAGAATTGCCTTATGTGCTTTGGGCTGACAGGACAACTCCCAAGAATGCTACTGGTCAAACACCCTTCTCCTTGGTGTTTGGGGCAGAAGCAGTGATCCCAACAGAAATGGTGGTTCCAACTGCTAGAACAAGTACCCGTGATCCTGAAGAGAATGCTGCAAACTTGGCTCAGGATTTGGATACTATTGAAGAAATCAGTGATCTGGCTAGGATAAGGATGGCTAGCTACCAACAAAGAATGGCTGGTGCTTACAACAAAAATGTCAGAATAAGGAAATTCCAAGTGGGGGATATGGTATTGAGAAAAACATTCCAAAATACCATCAATCCTGCTGACGGGAAATTAGCACCAAAGTGGGAAGGCCCTTACTTGATTGAAGCTGAAGCAGGAAAGGGGGCATATAGATTGCTGACCATGGAAGGAAATTTGTTACCAAGAGCCTGGAATGCTGTTCACCTAAAGAAATATTTCATATGAACAGGATCCTCCTGGCACATATGATCCTTACATTGAAAGCATCCTCGAAGGATCCCGATAATGTCAATGATCCTTACTCTGGTAATATCCTAATCCTAAACTATTCCATTTTCTTATTTTTACCAAAGGATAAGGATCATGTATCCTTCATCCTCCTCTCACAAGAATTTGAGTTTTGATAGTCCAGGTATCCTCAGCATATCATTAAGAATCTTCAAAAGCATCTCAGATCCTTGGGTTCAACCCCAGTTATCCTTGGGCTTGTCCCCAGTTTCCGCCTGTAGCGCACGATGATCCTGATATAGTTCACGTCTTTGGGACCAGTACCCACTTTCGGGGCTGATAACCTCATCGTACTGGCTATACCTAGGATCCTACGTATAATGGTAGACGTACCATACATCCGTTCCCAGGGTTTCTAAGGTTTTCACGTTAGCTAAGGTTTTGGCATTTTCATGTCACTAAGTTTGGATAGTCGCCAGTAAGGGCCATACTCTAGTTTACATACGATCCTTGGGCTTATCCCCAGTTATCCTTCGGGCTTGTCCCCAGTGATCCTATGGGCTTGTCCCCAGTTTCCTTTGGGCTTGTCCCCAGTTACTAACTTATCCTTTATATTGGCTTAGTCCCAAGTTATATTCCATTTTTTCAGGTTTTCGAAGTTAAACAATTAAGGATCCTTAGTCCTTATTATCCATTAAAGTTTTACTTATGGTTATCCTGATTAAAGGTTAGGATCCTAACTTGGATCCTCAGGTATGATCCTTAACTATTTTTAATTTCATTCATTATTCATTTGAATAACCCTTAGACCTTGACAGCTAAACCTATGATTCTTAAAATAAACCACTTTGAAAAATTTTCGATTATAGGATATTTGATCCAGGATCATATCCTAAAATTCTTGAACATGATTTGCTTAACCTTTCTTACTCAAATGAACATGTTTTTAAACAATTGGAAAATAAGAGGATAAACAAAGGATAACAACACGAGATAAGCCAAAAAGATTAGAGTTGTTTATTAACAAAGGATTTTAAACCCGTCAAAGTTGTCAAAATTGCCAACCCACGTTTCTACCAGCAAAACGTGGCCCGTCCACATGGGTTGGCAAAGGGTGTCCATTGTTTGTGCGGTCGTAGCATGCAGGAAAATAAAAAGCGGCAGGATCACAAAGGCTTCATCCCCCAAACAGAGGATCCCTCCACCATTTGCAATCCTACCTATTGTCCAAAGGATCCTGGATCCTCAATCCTAAAACTATTGTTTAAGTTACAGACCATCATTGTTTAAAACATCACAACCACAAAAGAAACCACTACCAAAATTAAAAAATTGGGCTCCGGCTATGTCTAGAAGTTTCCTTCATCGCCCAATTCTGCAGCTCAAACCTTCGCTGCACCATCACCACCAGCTCGACTTGCTTCCCCCTGATCCTTGCCAGCATCACCTCCTTCAAGCATTGGGATCTCCTCAGCCTCCTCATCATCCTCCAACTCTGCCAGCCTCGCCTTCCAGCCCTCAACGTCCCATGTGCTTTTGTCGAAGGCAGGATCCTGAGCCTCCGCAGCCATCTGCAATTGGATCTTATACATAGCTATTGCGGCAGAGACCTTGGCATCCTGGGTGATCTCCTGCTTCTCACAATCCAAGCTGATCAGCATTTTGGCAGCTTCATCCTTGGTAGCCCGGAGCTCCTTCTCAAGATCAGCAATCTTGAGATCCTTCAGCACACCCATCTGTTGGAGGTCGGCAATTTGGCGGTCTTGATCCTCAACGTGGCCAATATATGTTTCTATTTCAGCGAGTTTCTGCAGAAAGGGAAAAGGGTAAGTTCAGGACCAGGTGATCCTCAAACAAGCAGGATATACAAGCAGGAGCAGTGATCCTTACTTCATTAACGTAATCAAGAAACTGTTGGCGGAGCAGGGGAAATCCTTGAAGATCCTCAGAGGCCTTTCTCTTCTTTCCTTTACCCCTAATAGGTGCTTTAGGGGCTGAAGCGGTTGGACTGGCAGCAGGGGTCTTCTTCCTTGCAGATTTAACATTAGCAAGATCATCAATGCCAAACTTGGAGGCAGATTTAGCAGATTTTCCTGCACCTACACAACCAAAATAAGATAAGTATTCTAACTGATTTAGAAATCCTACGTAAAACTACTTTTTAAATGAGGATACTTACTTGACATTGTGGCAGATGCGGAGGATACTTCCTATGAATCTTGGGTGGCAACTTGAAAACTTCTTGTTTCCGGATCAAGCTTCTTGAAGGCCAAAAGCCTCTCTTTTGCAGCAGGTGTCAGCTTCAGATGAGAGATGGAGATAGCTGCACAATAAACAAAAAACAAAGAAAATATTAGTGATCCTCATCCCAAGGAACAAATCTGATGGTGATCCTTCTAGGATCCTCTATCCTACCATGAGTAGCCCACTCCTTGGGCAGATCCTTCCCATCAGGGATGGTGTCCCTCCTAACAAAGAAGAACCGTCGCTTCCAATTCGTGTCATTCTTGGTGACCTTGAGAACAGGGTGATCCTCTCCGGCTTTCCGTTTAAACAAATATCGACAGGATCCAAACGTTGTGAGATCATACATCTCAGCCAGCTCCGCCATTCCTAAATCAATCCCTTACTGCTCAATGATCCTTTCAAGGGTATATAAAACCCTCCAGATCATTGGCATGGCCTGGATATAGGAGATGCCGGAGAGGGAAAAGAAGGACTGGGTGAATTGAATAAAAGGATACGAATATCCTATTAAGAACGGAGTAACGGGAAAGGCTACCCAAGTATCAGAAATAAAGTCACTCAAAGCAGTGGGAGTGAAGGACTTGAAGATGGTGTTCGCCGGAAAACAATGACGGATCTTGTCAACCTGAGGATCGGTAAAGCAGCACCTCTCGGCAGGAGAATCTTTGATGATCCCTTGACCCTTCAAGGGACTGTTCTTCTCAGGATCCTTATGAGGGGAATTCCGGAGCAACATATTTGCAGAAGAATGGAAAGAGACAGAGAAACAGAGTAAGAGAAGGAAGAAAAGAGGAGAATACCTGATCAATCTTCGGACGAGATTATAAAGGGAGTTTCTCTTGAATTTAAATGCAAATTGATCCTATCTCTATCTCCTATTTATAATGATGATCTGCAGGGCTGTCACTTCTGTGACGTAAGAATTGCAACGGCTAGTCTGACTTCAACGGCTAGTTATCCGATTAACTTGTTGCGGATAAGATCAAGCAAAATATAACTCATTTATTTACAATATTACTCCTTATATTTTGGGGGCAATTGTTAGGGCTGGATTTTTATGACATATGATCCTTACATGTGATCCTAACCAGTGATCCTTATTTCTTTGGCAAATAGTGATCCTCAGAAGAGTTCCAGGATCAGGATCACGGACCATCATAGGGATCCTCATGCTAACAGTTGTTTTCATTGGATTTAATGTTATCTTGCAGGAATGTCTAGCAGGATCCGCTCTTAGCAACGTAATCAAGGGACTCGTCTTTACAACTTTGGCATATGCTTAATCAGAGATGAACGTTGTAGAGGATATGGAAACTCAGCATGATTTAAGGGCGATAATTTAGGCTAGATTTACTTTTATTCCTAAAGGGGTAATGAGCTGATAGTTAGTCTATTTACCTAAAATAGGGCCACTCACACTTGTATATATAGCACTCTTCCACATTCGGAAGACACACAACACATTCCTCACACGCTTAGACACAATACTAAAGTGATCCTTGTACTCAGCTCGTTACCATCCGAAGTTGTAATCATTATTTGTTATTTTGAAGTTTGGTGATCGGTAGTTGCCATCACCCGAGGTTTTTTATGCCGGAGATCATTCATTGATCAAGGGCTTTTTCCTCGTATAAATCCTTGTGTCACTTGCATATTTCATACTAAAGTGATCCTTTACTTTTTCATCAAACCAAGCATCATTCCCCGATTACATAGAGTTTGGTTGCATTATCCTTGTGTGATTTTTTGACCAAAACACTTGCTATGACTGATTACTTCTCCAAGTGGATAGAGGCTGAAGCTTTTGCCCAAGTCAGAGAGAAGGAAGTTATATCCTTTATTAAGAGAAATATCATAACTAGATTTGGCTTCCTTCTGAAATTATATGTGATAATGGTTCCTAATTTATTGGGGGCAGAACTACTAACTTTTGTGACAGCTGGGGGATTAAGATGATAACATCAACACCAGTCCACCCACAAGCTAATGGTCAAGCAGAATCATCCAACAAGATCATCATCAACAATTTGAAGAAGAAACTTGGATCCAAGAAAGGGAAATGGGCAGAAGAATTACCTTATGTGCTTTGGGCTGATAGGACAACCCCCAAGAATGCTACTGGTCAAACACCATTCTCTTTGGTGTTTGGGGCAGAATCGGTGATCCCAACAGAAATGGTGGTTCCAACTGCTAGAACAAGTACCCGTGATCCTGAGGAAAATAATGAAAACCCGGCTCAAGACTTGGATACTATTGAGGAAATCAGGGATTTGGCTAGGATAAGGATGGCTAGCTACCAACAAAGAATGGCTGGTGCTTACAACAAAAATGTCAGGATAAGGAAATTCCAAGTTGGGGATATGGTATTGAGAAAAGCATTCCAGAATACCACCAATCCTGCTGATGGAAAATTGGCACCAAAATGGGAAGTCCCTTATTTGATTGAAGCTGAAGCAGGAAAGGGGGCATATAGATTGCTAACCATGGAAGGTGATTTGCTACCAAGAGCCTGGAATGCTGTCCACTTGAAGAAATATTTCATGTGAGCAGGATCCTCCTGGCACATATGATCCTTACATTAGAGGTATCCTTGAAGGATCCTTAAGGTGTCAATGATCCTTACTCTGGTAATATCCTAATCTTGAACTATTTCATTTTCTTATTTTCTTATTTAAGGATAAGGATCATGTATCCTTTATCCTTCTCTCACAAGATTTTGAGTTTTGATAGTCCAGGTATCCTTAGCATATTGTTGATTATCTTCAGAAGCAATCCAGATCCTTGGGCTTGTCCCCAGTTATCCTTGGGCTTGTCCCCAGTTATCCTTGGGCTTGTCCCCAGTTTTGCCTGTAGCGCACTATGATCCTGGTATAGTTCAAGTCTTTGGGACCAGTACTCGCTTTAGGGGCTGATAATTCCATTGTACTGGCTATACCTAGGATCCTACGTATAATGGTAGACGTACCATACATCCGTTCCTAAGGTTTCTAACGTTTTCACGTTAGCTAAGGTTTTGGCATTATCATGTCACTAAGTTTGGATAGTCACCAGTAATGGCCATACTCCAGTTTACATACGATCCTTGGGCTTGTCCCCAGTTATCCTTGGGCTTGTCCCCAGTTATCCTTGGGCTTGTCCCCAGTCATCCTTGGGCTTGTCCCCAGTTATCCTTGGGCTTGTCCCCAGTTACTAACTCTTATCTTATATTGGCTTAGCCCCAAGTTATGCTCTATTTCAGGTCCTTGAAGTTAAAAAACTAAGGATCCCTGATCCTTATTTCTCTCTAAGGTTTATCTTATAGTTATCCTGATTATGGTTAGGATCCTAACTTGGATCCTCGGGTATGATCCTTAACTATTTTTATCTTATTCATTGTTTGTTTGAATAACCCTTATACTTTGACAACTGAACTTATGATCCTTAAAACATATACTACTTTTTGGGATTTTTCAACTATAGGATATTTGATCATGGATCATATCCTAAATGTTTCCAATATGAGTTAATTCAAAGTAACTTATTTAATAAGTATACATCAAGACAATTAAAAATTAAAAGAACTTAAAGGATAACAACACAGGATAAGCGACAAAAGTTAAGATTTTATTTATTAAGCATAAAGACTAACCCTTCATAGGTTGTCAAAATTACCTACCCCAAGCATCTACCAGTAATACGTGGCCCGTCCGCTGGGGTAGGTAAAGGGTGTCCATGATAATAGTTTTCAAGTTGTGCAGGAAAATAAAGGCGGCAGGATCACAATGGTTTCATCCCCCAAACAGAGGATCCCTCCACCATATGCAATCCTACCTATCGTCTTAAGGATCCTTGATCCTTAACCCTAAAACTATTGTTCATAAGTACAGACCATAAATTGTTCAAACAACCACCAAACAAACAAACAAAAAATTGGGCTCCGGCTATGTCTACAAATTTCCTTCATCGCCCAATCCTGCAGCTTAATCCTTCGCTGCATCATCACCACCAGCTCCACTTGCCTTACCACCCTGATCCTTGCCAGTGCCTCCAGCCTCAAGTGTCAGGATCTCCTCAGCCTCTTCTTCATCATCCAGCTCTGCCAGCCTCGCCTTCCAGCCCTCCACGTCCCATGTGCTCCTGTCAAAGGCAGGATCCTGAGCTTCCATGGCCATTTGCAGCTGAGTCTTATACATTGCTATGGCAGCAGAAACCTTGGCATCCTCGGTGATCTCGTGCCTCTCATAGTCAAAGTTGATCAGCATTTTGGCAGCCTCATTCCTGGCGTTCTGGAGATCCTTCTCAAGATTAGCTATCTTGAGATCCTTCAACACAGCAACCTGTTGAAGATCAGCAATCTGGTGATCCTGATCCTCAACGTGGCCAACATATGTCTCTATCTCAGCAAATTTCTGCAAGGAAAACAAGGGATAACATCAGAACCAAGTGATCCTCAAAACGAGTAGGATATATAAGCTGGGACAGTGATCCTTACCTCATTAAAGTACTCCAGGAACTGTTGGCGGATCAAGGGAAGGCCTTGCAGATCCTCAGCCTCGGAGGTCTTTCTCTTCTTGCCTCCCTTTCCTCTGAGGGGTGCTTTAGGGACTGAAGCCGTTGGGCTAGCAGCAGGAGTCTTCTTCTTAGAGGATCTGACGTTGGTGAGATCGGTGATGCTGAACTTCAAGGCAGATTTGGTGGATTTTCCAGCACCTACACAACCAAAACAAGATAAGTATTTTAACTTAATTTGAATTTCAGTATATAATTACTCTTTAAATAAGGATACTTACTTGACATTGTGACAGAAGCAGAGGATACTTCCTGAGAATCCTGGGTGGTAATCTTGAAAGTTCTTATTTCAGGATCAAGCCTCTTGAAGGCCAAGAGTCTCTCTTTTGCAGCAGGAGTCAACCTAAGATGTGAAACGGAGATAGCTGCACAACAAGAAAACAAAAGAATGTCAGTGATCCTTATACTAAAGGATAAGTTCTACGGTGATCCTTCCCAGGATCCTCTATCCTACCATGGGTAGCCCACTTCTTGGGTAAATCCTTCCCATCAGGGATAGTATCTCTCCTCATAAAAAAGAACCGCCGCTTCTAGTTAGTATCATTCTTGGTAGCCTTGAAGATCGGATGCTCCTCCCCAGGTCTACATTTGAACAGATAACGATGGGAACCAAAGGTGGTCAGATCATACAGCTCACCTAACTCGGCCATGCCTAAGTCTATCCCCTCTTGCTCGATGATCCTCTCAAGGGTATACAAAACCCTCCAGATCATCGGCATGGCCTGAATGTAAGATATGCCGGTCAAGGAGAAGAAGGATTGGGTGAAGGCTGGAAAGGGATACGTATAACCTATGGCAAACGGGGTCACAGGGAAAGCAACCCACGAATCAGAAGTGTGATCGCTCAGGGCAGAAGGATCATGGGGTTTGAACACAGTATTTGCAGGAAAACAGCATCGAATCCTGTCAATTTGAGGATCAGTGAAGATACAGCGTTCTTTAGCAGAGTCTGTAATGATCCCTTGACTCTTGAAGGGGCTTTCCTTCTGAAGACCCTTGGCAGGGGAATTCCGGAGCAACATTTTTGAACGAAATAGATACGAGAAGAAAAACAGAGCAAGCAAGAAAGAAGATGAAGGGGAGAATACCTGTTCAAATCCTCTGAATGCGGTTATAAAGGGAGAAGTTCTTAATTTTAAATACAAACGATCCTATCCCTATCTCTATTTATAATCATGATTTGTGCAGGGCTGTCACCTCCATGACGTCAGGATTGCAACGGATAGTTCGTTTACAACGGCTATATATCCGTTGAGTTAGTTACAGATAAGATCAGCAAAATATAACTCATCAACGTTTCACAATTACTCCTTATATTTTGGGGGCAATTGTTAGGGCAGGATTTTTAATGACCTGTGATCCTTACATGATATCCTAACAGTGATCCTTGTTTCTATGGCAGATAGTGATCCTCAGAAGAGCTCCAGGGTCAGGATCATGGATCATCCCAAGGATCCTCATACTAACGATTGTTCTCTTTGAATTTCATGTTGTTTTGCAGGAATTACGAGTTGGACCCGGTCTTGGCAACGTTATTAAGGAATCTTCCACGCTAATTTCGCACATGCATAACCGGAAATAGACGTTGTGGAGAATATAGAAACTTAGCACAAATTACGGATAGTTTGTTAGGCTAAATTTACTTCTATTTCTAAAAGGGGTAACGAGCTAGTAGTTAGGTGACTTGCCTAAATTCAACCACACACACCTATATAAACTGCACTCTCGAGCATTTGGCAAGGGACGACACATTTCTTACACGCCCTAGCATACTACACCATAGTAATCCTTGTACCTAGCTCGTTACTATCCGAAGTTGTAAACGTTATTTATTATATTTGAACTTGGTGATCGGTAGTTTCCATCACTCGAGGTTTTTTATGTCGGAGATCATTCATTGATCAAGGGCTTTTTCCTCGTATAAATCCTTGTGTCACTTGTGCAATTTACATTTAAGTGATCCTTATCTTTATTCATCATTTCAAGCATCATTCCCCGTTACAGAGAGTTTGGTTGCATTATCCTTGTGTGATTTTTGACCAAAACAGTTGTGTTTTAATGCTTTTCCCTTTACCTTAGGATTGCAGTTTCCCTTTCCAGATTTCATCACTGATTTCCTTAATCTTACCAAAATCTCTTTTTGTCAAACAATGCCGATGCTTTGGCAGGTCCTGTCTATTCTTGGTCAAATCAAGAATAACCATATCCCTGATCTTTCCGTCCATGACCTCCCTTTAGCATACCGGCTTAGATGTCACGGCTCTTGTCGATTCTTGTTTTATTCCACTTCCAGCGACCCGCTGATTCTCCGAGCCACCAGGAACGAAGAGGAATGGAAATCCAAGTTCTTCTTTGTAAAAAGAGATTCAATCCCTGGTGGAGCGGGTTATCCAGTGAAATGGTTGAAAAAGGGTAGGACCTAGGGTTTTAGGATGATCCTGTCTTGTATCCTGCTTCATATCTTGTACTGGCTTTTTTTGTTTTCTTGCACACAGCTGATTTTAGGAAGCTTGCACCCCCCTTAGCCGACTCACAAAAGAGAATCGACGCCATTAGACTCCTCCCAGAAGCTGAAAGAAGTTTCAATCCATTCCCACGATCTCCAAGTCCACTTTCTAGTGCAAACATGTCTGCTAAGGATCCTATACGATATCCTGCATACATGTTTTTATTTGAAGTATTTAGGAAAGAATTTTACTCCCTGTATGCAGATTCCAGCAAAGTTCCAATCCTCCTTGATCTTGACGAGCTCGACAGTTACCCCACTCCACCCATTATCAAGAAAGAGGCTCCTGCTACTACCAGCTCCAAACCGCTCCCGGCTCCCAAGCCCAACCTAAGGGCTCGTACTTCCACCGCCAAGAAGAGGAAGGGTTCTGAAGTTAGTGCCCCAGGCTCTGAAGGGTTTTCTTATGATGAACTCAGCTTTACCGATTCCTTGGAACCGATGACATCCTTCCTCAACAAGGTAATACCCTGTCACTATATCCTGCACATATATCCTGATAGGATATCCTGGCAGGATATCCTGGTTAGTGAATATTGACTCATACCTGAATTTTGACTTACAGGGCCTCCAGCATCTGCTCCACCTTTACACCGAAGCTTGTGGTACAGCCGCATTCCATGAAGCCAGGATCAAACAGCTTGAAACTACCGTTGCTGACCAAGGTGCCATTGCCGAAGCGAAGACTCGGCATTATGAGGACAAGCTGAAGAAGGTCACCCAGGATGCTGAGATCAAGCTGGCTACCGTCCAAATGGAGCATGAACAGGCCATGGTCTCTTTCCGGGAAGGGATCAAAGCCCCTGCCATTGTCTCTCTACTACAAGCCCGTATCAAGATGACTTATGAGGCCAAGGGAACAGGCCTTGAGTGCCCAGCCTAGCCGGTTGAATCCTGGGTGGCAAAGCTGAAGGAGCTTGGAGGCAAGGCTATGCCATATCCTGCTGAGGCTAGTGAATCCTCTAAGTCAGCAGAGGTGGTGGACAAGGCTGGCGAAGAAAAGGATGCTGGGACGGATGCTGGTCAGGATGCTGCGCAGGATGTTGGGGCTGAGAAGACGGAGAAGGCTGGTGAGGATGCCGCTGTGTGAGGGCATTTAAGTGGGCGATGATGGATGTTGATGCCTAGGCCGGAGCCCACTTTTTTAAATTTGATCGTTGGTCTGTAACCCCAAAATCATTTTCCTTTTCTGCACTTTACTTTTCCTGCACCTGAACAATTTACATTTCCTGCATGTTTTTTGAACAATATAACAGTTGGAGGTGGATAGGTCTCGGTTTGAGATGAAACCTTCAACTGTTAGGTAAATATGTTTAAGGACTAATTGTGCTTTTGGTGGATGGATCTCGGTTTGAGATGAAACCAAATGCACAAACTTTTGCTACGTTAATAATATAACATTTCTTTTGGCCTTACCATTGTTGTCTGATGTGCTGAAAATGGGCTAAATAAAACTAACTAAAATACCCTAATTCTAGACTCTCTAAGCTTTAAATTTATAAACTAAGACTCGACCTAAACCCTAAACACACAATCGGCAAGTGAACCGATCGAATGTAGTAAAGCTAAAGTAAGTCCGAGTATCGAACCCACAGGACTCTACTGACTACGCTAAGACTCTATCTAGACTCGGACTGACACGACATACTAAATTGTTTATTAATTTGGGGGGGTTTCTAAAAATCCTAAATAAAATAATAAAATACTACTAGCAAGCAAGACACGAACACAAGCAAAGGGTCTGATCAGTGAGAATGAAGACTACCTAGGCTAGACGCAGGCTAAACTCGGATTGGATTCCTAAATGATAATGATGTGGTGTGAAACCGGGATCTTGAAATTCTCACCCCTAGGGAGATCTAAGGACCCCTAATCCCTCTCAAGAGCACACTAAGATTCCCTAGAGGTTGTTAAACTACCGGTTTTCTAGATTTCTTGTCCGTCCTCTAGTTTCTTGAAAGTGCTTATGTAAGACGCTCTACTTTGCCGCGCGAACGTCTAAAGCAACTATGGGTTTAAACTTGGCTTGATAGACAATGGGCAATTAATTCCTTTTAACTACTCCTAGACCTACCAATATCCTCGAGCCTTTCCGCGACGAGTCTAGCAGCACACTTGATTTTAATTAATTACCGAATATTGTTCCTAAGGTTACTAGTGCACTTTTCACCCTAGAGAATTAATGACCTATTATGTGATATAGACACTCACCTAAGTCAAAAACCCTAATTCAACTCTATTACGTGATAAAGACCGTCACCAAGAATTGAATGGAACAAATAAACGATTAACTAAGAAATCACAAGCATACAAACGCACCAAGACAAACTACCATAGTGTTTACAATGCAAGAAAAATCACAACCACATCAATAATCATATAAAAATCCAATCTTCGTTATGCCATAATCATCGCCTAGGTAGTTTATGAGTTTTAGCCGGAAAACATAATCAAAAACAAAGTCAAAACCAAAGTATCAACTGAATTCATCGTTAACAAAGTATAAACAAACAAAGAATGCAAGAAATAGGTGTATAAAACCCGAATCTTCACTCCCGAATGCTCAAGAATGCTTTCCCGATGATTCCTAGCTTCCGGTATGCCTCCGACACGTTCACAGCCTTCAATCAGCAGCTAAAACAGCCCCAAAGATGCCCTAGTTCGTCAATAATCGGCTGCTGATGCGAACATATGTTTTTATAACCGAAAACCCTAACTTGCCATGCAATCCTCGCAACTTTGCCGACAGAACAGCTTTAGGCGGCCCGCGTGGAATATTAACTTGATCTTATGCGGGTCGCCTAAAGTTAAAACTCCTGAATTGTTTTACACGACACTCGCGGCCCGCCTCATATTTCTGTTCAAGTTTACGCGGGGCGCGAGAGAGTATGTTTCTTCTGTTCCTTCTTTAAGTCAAGGCGGCCCGCTTGGAAATGCTCGTTTAGTCAACGCGGGTCGCCTGGAAGCTCCAGAATTGCCAATTTTCTTCGTTTCAGCTCCCGACTTCCTCGGTTTCCGTGCCAGCCTTCCGCCATTCCAGATTCTGCTCGTTTTCACTCCTTTTGGCTGTAAAGACCTGGAAACACAACTTAGATCAATAGTATGTACATTCTAAACTAAAACGACACTAAAACTAACTAACTAACGACTAAAACCGACGCGAATACCGATGTATTTTGCAATACATCAAATATCCCCACACTTATCTTTTTTTTCGTCCTCGAAAAAGAATAATGCAAACGGAATCATAGTCAAGATAGTCGATCGGGACAAACGCTTAAATTATTTTATTAAATCGATACTCGTGTTAGCCGCGATTGCAAGTATAATGATCCTCTTAAACCCAACCCAGTTTCAAGCCCTTATCATGCAATTTAGGTTCAAGTTCGGTCAATCCACCTAGGGTCTCACGCTACGAATTGCAAGTCCACCTACTCCCCCCTCAAGCTTATAGGACAAAAGGAACCACCACTGGGTTATTTCCTAACCGCCTTATACCAAGATCAAGAGAGTTTAAAATCAAATCTATTTTTCCATTTTTTTTTTTTTTCATTTACGAGCGTAGACGTTGCTTTCCCTAATCCTAGAGGTATTCCGGCTGTAGAGTCGCTATCCCCAACCACAGATTACATAGGCCTCGGTACTTTTTATTTTGCAAGGTCGATTTCACACATTCTAGCGGTATTCCGGCTGTAGAGTCGCTATCCCCAACCACAGATTACATAGAATGGCTACTTTCATTTAGTTTCTAGCTCGCTTATTTATTTATTATTTTTTTTCAACGAGATAATGACCAAAAACTCTAACGATCTTAGCTTATAACGGCATCCCTTATACTATTATTGGCGGTTTCAATTTCCCCACTTTCCCTAGATGAGAACCCACTAGTAGACCGACAATTAGGTATAATTAATATCAAAGGAACCCGAAACCGAATCGAGCCTACCCGCGCATCCCAAACTAGACACAAGCTCAATTATTTTATCTCATATTATTATTATTTGAACCCGAACAAAAACTCGACTTTTCTATCATTTTCCGTTTTTCTTTTGCAAACTTCTTATTTCAAAAGACATTTTCTAATTTTTTTATTTTTTTGGATTTTTGAAATTTTTTTTTTTTTTTTCATATAAGACTCGCTAACTATAAGTTCCCATCCCCACACTTGAATGTTGCATTGTCCCTAATGCAAGAATGGAAACCGGACTCCTAAAAACCTAAACAAAAATATAATAACATAATATACAAGTATACAAGTGGAACGACTTAGCTGAATCATATGTGAGACTGTCAATATGCCAGTCGATACCACACATGCCCTCCAATCCAAAACGCGCTCAGCAAACTGTACTAACTCGGACACGCGAACGGAAGCGGCAAAACAACCTAACAAATCACACATACCAAACCCGAAATAATATATACGATCAAAGCATCAACCAACAAGTATCATCCAACCCAAAAACCCAACCAACCAAATATATCGTATTATACAAACCGACTATCGAGGATTAAAACAGCATAAAAATAAAACAAAAGATATAACCGCTGCTATCACTGCTGCTCATCCTCATGCATCTCCACTATCCTGCTCCTCCTCTCCACCAGCGGGACCCCCCTGCTGTGGCTGCAGTGCTGGTGGTAGCTATAACTGAAAGTGGTCATACAGACCCTGAAAACCCAGCTGCATCTCATGTCTCACCTGCTCGACCCGATCATACAAACCCTCTAACGTAAGCGGCTCTGACCGCGGCTGCCTAAGTGGATACTCCCGAGCCGGGAGCTGATGTCGCTGAAGTGGCACCTGGTACCGCTCTGGAATCGTAGTGGTCGCTGCCTCCTCGGCAGTCGGATCCGGAGGCGGTGGTGCTGGCAAAACCTCTGTCCACGCTAGCGGCTCAATGAATGTGACAATCCCGGCTAGCTGTAGACTCCTCAACTCCACAAGAGATGGAGCGGGGCCCGCAGTCATCCTATCAGCTGGAAACCTAGCAAACACTCCTAAATTGGCGGCCAACAAAGTGATATACGGCCCACCATACAACCTGGCCGTACTACCCCCCTTCTTCGGCCTCGCCAAAGACCACGCCAAAATACTAGCTAAATTGGCTGGCCGCCTCTCAACCATGCACATCAAGCAGAACAAACTATGCTGGTTCACCTTATCTCCCTCGTGCTTTCCTATCAGCGTAGAACATAGAATCTTATGCACGAACCTATAAACTGGATCCCTAATGTCCGACGCCACCAAATTGCTAGAAAACGGTGAAATAGCAATGGTGAGCCAGAAACGTGCTAAATCCTCCTTCACAACACACGCCTCCGCTGGGTCCCTCATCACCTGCCTCAGTAAACTCCTAAACTCAGCTGACCCAACCTCCTCAGCTGAATACAACCCTGTCGCCTCTGCAAACTGAATCAGGCTCATATTGTAAATCTGTTTACCTAATGCAAACGACACTAAATCTGACTGATCAAACCCCCCTGGGTGCCTATAAATAAACGTGGAGTGAAACTCCATAGTCAGCTCTAAATACTGTGGCCACTCACACTCCACTGCCCACCTAAACTTATCACCCAGCAACTCCTGAACTCTCTCAACCTGCCCTAACCTCCTAAGCAACTCCCAGTCAATTCGCTTACTTTCTAACAACCTCACATTCTTCAGCGCCTCAAATTTCATAAACTCGTACGATCCTACCTCAAACCGCAACAACGGACTCTGAACCAACCTATCACTCTGTCCATGTGGGACCCCAGCATCCCTATACCTAATCTCCCGAAGTACCGGAGTACCCGGCTGCTCCGATGCAGCCGTCTGTGAACGAGTGGTGCGCCTCTTGCGCTTTGTGCCCGACGACGTTCCTTCACCTGACATCCTGTTCACAAAGAATCAAACAAACACGCAAAACAGGTGAACCGTTAGTAATCACAAACTATTTTTTTGTTCTTTTTGAATTTTTTTGATTTTTTTTTTATATAATAAAATAATATTATAATAGTGTACAATCGGACGACGGCCGTATAGCATTTCGTTCGCGGCCGTCGTTCGATACAAGTGCATATCACACAACAACTCGAAACTAGGCCAACCTCGCCCGAATGGAGATTGAGTACGGGCGACGTGGCCTAAAATCAAGCGATGCAATAGTACGCGCACGACACGAAACGAAAAAGACGCGACTATGACTCGAAACAAGTAAAGGACCCTAAATGACGCGAAACTAGACGCTACGACACTTAAGACTCATTTTACAAAAAATTTACAACACATACCCCCTCCCGGCACCTTGCTCGCCCCCGAGCAATCCGAAGTGCCGAGAAATCAAGACTAACCTCGAAGCGTGGAAGCAATGGAGGCCATTCGCGCAAAATGGGTGAAAACGGTACTTTTTTATGATATGGCGCGAAAAACCTCCCCACACTTATCTTAAAACAACTATCCGCGCCTAGTAATGTGATCGCACAATCCGCGGACAAAACCACCCCCCTTATTCTATCCATCATACCCGATGCGCACGTCGCTCAAAACAAGACATCAATCCCTCATATCAAACCAACCCGGTCCACCCGCACCCTGGCAAGGATTCAAAAATGCAGAAAATACGGACTCGACACAGACTGACTTGAACATAATTGTACAAAACTGACTCACACAGAACTGGACTCCATACTTTGAACCGGAACTGACCCGACAACTAAACCTGAAACTAGACACTGACTAACTACTGACCCGACACCTAACATTAACCAAAACACTGACTAACTACTGACCCGACACCTAACATTAACCGAGACACTGACTCGACTCAAAAAAATATTAATACAGAAGTCATACCTGTGAGGCCGAACCGAGTGAACCTGATGGTAAACAGATGGCGGATGCACAGCGGTGATGGTGGTTCAGTGACAGGTGGTGCGTGGTGGTGTAAGAAGATGGTGAAATCGGGTGGTGAAAAACAGTGGTAGTGGGATGGTTGTGGTGGATCGGTGGTGGAAAGTGGTGGTTTACGGTGTCGATGAGGGTGGTGAATGATGGTTTCAAAAGGTGGGCAAGATGGCGGTGACCGGAGGTAGAAGTGGGTGGTGGTAATCGGTGGTTGGTGGCGGAATACTGTGGTGGAGAGGGTGGTTGTGGGGGTTTGAGTCGCCGGAGGGGAAAGTAAAAATGGGTTAGGGTTTCAAATGGTATCGTTTTGGGGGTTTTGAAAGGGGAACCGACTGAGATGATGTACGCGACCCGCATGAAGTGTGAAGCTAATACGAGGCGGGTCGCTTCATCTTTATTATTTTTTTTAATCTTTTAACAACCAGGCGACCCGCGTGAAAGGTAAGAGTTAGTGTAGGCGGGTCGCGAGCGTTTGATGATGCTGAAATTCTTTATAAGTCCAGGCGACCCGTGTGAACTAGGGAATAACACTACGCGGGTCGCTTGGACAGTGCAGAACTGCACTTTTGTCAACAGTAACAGCATGTTTGAACTACAAATCGTTTTCTTTAATTCCCATTTTACCCCCTGCGTTAATTTCCGAGTTTTTAGCGTTAAACGTACCTGCATCACTGTTGGTTGATCGACGTCGGCTCCGATAAAGGCGATGAATCCTGCAAAAACACTCAAAACACACACACGACGCAAAGACACACAAAACGACACAAATGACGCAAAAACGCACAAAAACTAAACTAAAGACACGACACGGACAATGACGCAATATACAAACTCTACACTTGAGTTTTCACTCAAGAACCTACGTGGCGGTGCTAGGCGGGTCCGAAAGAGGAACGGTTTCCTCTTCGGTGGTATCGATGGGGCCTCCTATGTAATGCTTCAACCTATGCCCATTTACCTTCCACACATGCGAACTCTCCTCATCAAACAACTCAATGGTACCATACGGGAAAACCTCCTTCACGACGTACGGCCCGGACCACCTCGACTTCAACTTCCCGGCGATCAATTTCAACCTCGAGTTGAATAATAGCACCCGATCGCCCACTTTAAACTCCTTCAACTTCCGCAACCTCCTATCATGCAACGCTTTCGACTTCTCCTTGATACTCCAAGAACGATCATACGCGGCGTCACGAAGCGCCTCTAACTCATGGAGTTGGAAAAACCGTCTCCTAGCGGCCTCGGTCAAATCTAAATTCACCGTTTTGAGCGCCCAAAGAGCCCGATGCTCTAACTCGACCGGTAAGTGGCACGCTTTCCCGTAGACGACCATAAACGGTGTCGTCCCTAATGGCGTCTTGTAGGCGGTTCGGAAAGCCCACAACGCATCGTCCAACTTGTCGGACCAATCTTGCCTACTCTTCCCTACCGTCTTTTCTAAAATTCGCTTCACTCCTCGATTCGCATTCTCCACTTGACCGCTCGTTTGTGGGTGATACGCGGTAGACAAGCGGTGCGTAACCCCGTATCTCTCCAACGCCTTCTCCATAACCGCATTGCAAAAATGTGTGCCGCGATCACTAATAATGGCTCTAGGCGTACCAAATCGCGTAAACAACTTCTTCAAGAACCTCACCACCACTCGTGCGTCATTAGTGGGCGAAGCTTGAGCCTCCACCCACTTCGAAACGTAATCAATAGCAACGAGGATGTACCGATTTCCACTCGAAGATGGAAATGGTCCCATGAAATCGATGCCCCAAACATCAAAAACTTCTAACACTTGAATGGGATTCTGGGGCATCTCATCCTTGGATGAGATGTTACCGGTTCGCTGACACCGGTCACACTTCCTCACAAACTCGGCCGCATCATCTACCACTGTCGGCCAATAAAAACCATAATCAAACACCTTTTGCGCGGTTGCATGCGCGCCATGGTGTCCGCCAGTCAATCCCTCGTGCACGTGCCTCAGGATACTCTCGCCCTCTTCTCTACTCACACATCTCCTCAAGACTCTATCACCGCCTATCCTGAAGAGATAGGGATCGTCCCAAATGTACTTCCTAGCGTCCCTCGTCAGCTTGCGCTTCTCCTGCAAGCTCCAACTCTCCATCACAAACCCGTCGGCCAAATAATTGGCGATGTCGCTAAACCACGGGAGGTCTACGGCTCCTGCCGTGACAGCATCAATGGACTCGTGAGGGAATCTATCTCCTATCGCCTCCTCACGAATCTCCTCACGCTTCGGATCCTCTAAGCGAGACAAGTGGTCTGCCGCCACATTTTCTGCCCCCTTCTTATCCCTAATTTCAATGTCGAACTCGGAAAGAAGCAGAATCCATCGTATGAGACGCGGCTTCGCGTCCTTCTTCTGAAACAAATGGCGAAGAGCAGAATGATCAGTGAACACGACGGTCTTTGAAAGAACGAGGTATGATCGGAATTTATCGAACGCAAACACCACCGCCAACAACTCCTTCTCCGTGGTGGTGTAATTCTCCTGGGCATCATTCAGCGTTTTACTCGCGTAGTAAATCGGGTGAAAATGCTTCTCCCGTCGCTGCCCTAACACCGCACCAACTGCGTAGTCACTCGCATCGCACATCAGCTCGAATGGTAAGCTCCAATCAGGCGATACGAGGATCGGTGCACTCACTAACCTCTCCTTCAGAAACTCAAACGCTCGAAGGCACTCCTCGTCAAAGACGAAAGGAACGTCCTTCTCCAACAGTCGTGTCATGGGGCGAGTGATTTTGGAAAAATCCCTAATGAAGCGCCTATAAAATCCCGCATGACCGAGAAAACTACGAACCGACTTGACACTAGTCGGCGGAGGAAGCTGGCTAATCGTATCTATCTTCGCTCTATCAACCTCAATACCTGCTCGCGAAATCTTGTGCCCTAGCACAATCCCCTCGGTCACCATGAAGTGACACTTCTCCCAGTTCAGCATCAACTTCGTCTCTACACATCTCTTCAACATCCTCTCAAGATTCACTAGACACTGATCGAAAGAATTACCATACACTGAGAAATCATCCATAAACACCTCCATCGAACTCTCGACCATATCCTGAAAGATCGCGATCATACAACGCTGAAATGTAGCAGGAGCGTTACATAATCCAAACGGCATGCGTCGGTACGCATAGGTGCCATATGGACATGTAAAAGTGGTTTTCTCCTGATCCTCTGGTGCAATAGGAATCTGGAAATAACCCGAAAACCCGTCGAGAAAGCAATAGAACTGCTGACCCGCGAGACGCTCAAGCATCTGATCAATGAATGGGAGCGGAAAATGATCTTTACGAGTGGCGTCATTTAACTTTCGATAGTCAATGCATACACGCCAACCCGTAACAGTGCGAGACGGAATAAGCTCATTTTTCGAATTCAGAACAACCGTCATCCCCCCTTTCTTCGGGACAACCTGCGTAGGACTCACCCAAGCTGAGTCAGAAATGGGGTAGATCAACCCAGACGCTAACAACTTCATCACCTCCTTCTTCACTACCTCCTGCATATTCGGATTCAACCGACGCTGTGGCTGCACTACAGGCTTGAAGACGTCCTCCATCAGAATGCGATGCGTGCAAAAGGTAGGGCTGATGCCCTTGATGTCGGATAGCCTCCATGCAATCGCATCACTGTGCTCTCTAAGCACCTCAATCAGCCTCGACTTCTCCTCCTCTGTCAACTTCGACGAAATGATGACAGGCATATCCGGCTTCTCTCCTAAGAACGCGTACTCGAGATGGGATGGAAGAACCTTAAGTTCTAAGGGCGGTGGAATCTCTACCGGAGTACTCTCATCACTAATCGCATCTAGCCCTAATGGCTCAGCACTAACCTCATCGCTCTCATCTAAACACTCCTCCTCTACCTCGTCTACCTCATCCTTAGAATGCTCGTCAACACCTCCCTCACCTACCAGATCGGCTCCACTAATGTAGTCGAAGCACGTGTCGACACAAGACATGAATGAATTAAGAAAATAGACAGAATGACACGGCCCACTAACATCATCTCCACAACTAGGATGCTGCATCGCTCTATCGATCTCAAATGTGACAACCTCGTCACCCGCACGAAGAGAAATCTTACCGTCAAAGACGTCAATGATCGCCTTTGCGGTTCGAAGGAATGGACGGCCAAGAATAATAGGAACTCTCTCATCGGCCTCCATATCAAGCACAACGAAGTCTACTGGGAACACAAACCTATCGACCTTCACCAACAAATTCTCTACTACCCCCCGAGGATACTTGACTGATCGGTCAGCCAAGGACAATGACATGCGCGTGGGGGTAAGCTCTCCTAAACCAAGACGCTCATACAACGAGAATGGCATCAGATTGATGCTGGCTCCTAAATCGGCTAAGGCGTGAGAAGGGGTAGCGGCTCCCCCGAAGAAACATGGAATCGTGAATGTGCCTGGGTCGGTCAACTTCTCTGGTAGCTTATTCAAGACTACCGCGGAACAACCCCCTGTCAGTGGAATATTCGAAAGCTCACCGATTCTCTCCTTACGCTTCAAAAGATCCTTAAGAAATTTCGCGTATTTAGGCATAGACTGAAGCGCCTCGATGAACGGAAGATTTATCTTCAACTGAGTAAACATCTCAAGGAATTTCCCGTATTCCTGAGCATATTTCTGCTGCCTGGCACGGGCGGGAAATGGAAGGCGGGAATGATCAATCACGGGTGCCGGCCGACCTCTCGTCGGCTGTCTCTCCACTCTCTGCTCTACTGGCGACTCCTCGGCGTGTGCTGTACTTGCTGGGGCTAGCCTCGTGTGCACCTTGCCTGGAGCCTCCATCTCAATCTCCTCATCAACCTCTTCCTCTACCTCTTCGACCTCTCTCTCTCTAGCTACCTCTCCTACACTCCTCCCACTACGGGTCGTAATCGCCTTCGCTGACTGATTCGCTGGATTCGGGAAAGTGTTTCCCGAAAACTGACCCGGTGGGTGCTCCTGTAACTGCTGAGCAATTCCGCCTACTGTCCTCTGAAGGTCGAGGAGGGCGGCCTGCTGGTTTTTGAACTGAAGGTCATTATTCTTATTGATTTGCTCCTGATTTTTCATGAATGCATCGCTACGCGTCATCATCTGAGCAAACATCTCCTCTAACCTACTCGTGCTAACCTCAGGGGCTTTCGCACCACCCTGACTCTCCTGAGGCGGTCCCCTATTCGAAAACTGACCACTAGACCCCGACCCACTAAACTGCCCTGAACTAGACTGCGTGTAAATACCGGGCCCTCTACTCTGATACTGACCAGAAAACCCAGGAGGGTTTCCAGACGAACGATACCCACTCGAATTACCACTACCTCGCCAGTTGGAACTAGAATTATTGAACGGATTCGTGGGACCCCTAGGCTGACCAGCTATATACTCTACTTGCTCAAGAGTGAGCGTGGGGCAATCTATGGTGTCGTGACCTCCTCGACAAACTTCACACCTATCGACTTTCTTCTTTATCTCAATCAACTCCTGCCTCATCTCCTGCCTAATCTCCTCTTTCGCCCTCTCGACCGCAGCAGCTACCGATGAATCCAAGCTAACTTGGTTTACCCCTCGACCGGCCGAGGTGGTACGCACAGGAATGGAAGTCCTGCTGGTAGTGCTGTAGTCCATATCGGAGTGGGCAAAACTCTCAAACAAATCGTTGCACTCTGCAACTGTCTTCTTCCCCATAAGCTGACCTCCTGCTGAGGTGTCGAAACGAGCCCTAATCTCTGGAGTAAGTCCATTGTAGAACTTCTCCACTAACGCCCAATCAGATAGACCATGCTGAGAACAACGGGTGATCAGGGTCTGAAAACGCTCCCAAGCCAGATGATACGGCTCATCTGGCTCCATACGAAATGAGTGGATCTGGTCACGAAGGCGAGATGCCTTGGCTGGCGGGAAATACTTGGCTAAGAATGCATCGCGAAGGCCTGCCCAAGTACGGAAAGTGCCAGCAGGCTGGGAATCGAACCAGACGGCTGCGCGTCCAGCAAGTGAGAACGGAAAAACCTGAAGATACCTAGCATCAAGATTGACACCCTCAATGGAGAAGGTGCTGCAGAGACGAGTGATGCGATTGATGTGGGCAGGGGCATCCTCGTCGTCACGACCATGGAACTGGCAGGAATTTGTGATGGCGGTCATAATGTAGGAAGGTATCTGCCAAGACCGATCGTTCGGGATCTCAGGAAGGGTGATGGGGGAATTACCACCGGCGAAGCCGGTGGTAGCCTGGTCGTAAACTGTCCTACGGGCCATGTGAGCTACGGGTGGTGGACTAGGTGGGCGGGTGGGTGGTGGGGAATTGTGGGGTGAAGATTTTGGTGTAAGATCGAAAAATGGGGTGGACTGAGAAAATGAAGTAGAGCTAGAAGCACGTACCTCAGACGTAGATGACGAGAAGGAAGACCTGAGTGCAAGCGGCAACGGCGGCGGTCCCTGCGAGCGCGTATGGGGCATCCACTGCAAAAACCGAAAACAAACAAGTAAGAAGACTCTACTAAACGACTCGACTAACTATAAAAAGACACTAAAAATACTTAGACACCTACGACTCAAACAAAGAAACAAAATAGCACGTAATATGTCAAGTAAGTCCAAACAAAGTAATCAGCGCAATCGCCAAGAGTCCCCGACAACGGCGCCAAAAACTTGATGTGCTAAATGTGGGTTAATTAAAAACAACTAAAATTACCCTAATTCTAGACTCTCTAAGCTTTAAATTTATAAACTAAGACTCGACCTAAACCCTAAACACACAATCGGCAAGTGAACCGATCGAATGTAGTAAAGCTAAAGTAAGTCCGAGTATCGAACCCACAGGACTCTACTGACTACGCTAAGACTCTATCTAGACTCGGACTGACACGACATACTAAATTGTTTATTAATTTGGGGGGGTTTCTAAAAATCCTAAATAAAATAATAAAATACTACTAGCAAGCAAGACACGAACACAAGCAAAGGGTCTGATCAGTGAGAATGAAGACTACCTAGGCTAGACGCAGGCTAAACTCGGATTGGATTCCTAAATGATAATGATGTGGTGTGAAACCGGGATCTTGAAATTCTCACCCCTAGGGAGATCTAAGGACCCCTAATCCCTCTCAAGAGCACACTAAGATTCCCTAGAGGTTGTTAAACTACCGGTTTTCTAGATTTCTTGTCCGTCCTCTAGTTTCTTGAAAGTGCTTATGTAAGACGCTCTACTTTGCCGCGCGAACGTCTAAAGCAACTATGGGTTTAAACTTGGCTTGATAGACAATGGGCAATTAATTCCTTTTAACTACTCCTAGACCTACCAATATCCTCGAGCCTTTCCGCGACGAGTCTAGCAGCACACTTGATTTTAATTAATTACCGAATATTGTTCCTAAGGTTACTAGTGCACTTTTCACCCTAGAGAATTAATGACCTATTATGTGATATAGACACTCACCTAAGTCAAAAACCCTAATTCAACTCTATTACGTGATAAAGACCGTCACCAAGAATTGAATGGAACAAATAAACGATTAACTAAGAAATCACAAGCATACAAACGCACCAAGACAAACTACCATAGTGTTTACAATGCAAGAAAAATCACAACCACATCAATAATCATATAAAAATCCAATCTTCGTTATGCCATAATCATCGCCTAGGTAGTTTATGAGTTTTAGCCGGAAAACATAATCAAAAACAAAGTCAAAACCAAAGTATCAACTGAATTCATCGTTAACAAAGTATAAACAAACAAAGAATGCAAGAAATAGGTGTATAAAACCCGAATCTTCACTCCCGAATGCTCAAGAATGCTTTCCCGATGATTCCTAGCTTCCGGTATGCCTCCGACACGTTCACAGCCTTCAATCAGCAGCTAAAACAGCCCCAAAGATGCCCTAGTTCGTCAATAATCGGCTGCTGATGCGAACATATGTTTTTATAACCGAAAACCCTAACTTGCCATGCAATCCTCGCAACTTTGCCGACAGAACAGCTTTAGGCGGCCCGCGTGGAATATTAACTTGATCTTATGCGGGTCGCCTAAAGTTAAAACTCCTGAATTGTTTTACACGACACTCGCGGCCCGCCTCATATTTCTGTTCAAGTTTACGCGGGGCGCGAGAGAGTATGTTTCTTCTGTTCCTTCTTTAAGTCAAGGCGGCCCGCTTGGAAATGCTCGTTTAGTCAACGCGGGTCGCCTGGAAGCTCCAGAATTGCCAATTTTCTTCGTTTCAGCTCCCGACTTCCTCGGTTTCCGTGCCAGCCTTCCGCCATTCCAGATTCTGCTCGTTTTCACTCCTTTTGGCTGTAAAGACCTGGAAACACAACTTAGATCAATAGTATGTACATTCTAAACTAAAACGACACTAAAACTAACTAACTAACGACTAAAACCGACGCGAATACCGATGTATTTTGCAATACATCATTGTCATTAGTGCATAAATTTTACTTATGAAAATCCGTTTTGTTTGAGCATTCTTGAAAAAATTATGGGAACATATTTTGAGAATATCTTGATAAGTATCCTAAGAGATATCCCGGTCAGGATATTGTCATATAACTTAGAAAACTTAAGTCATTCGAAAAAAGAAGAGATCATACCAAAGACTCTTAGAGAGTCAATTCCAATCTTCCACCTTAGGAATGTCCCCAGTGCAAATTTTAAGTCATCCTTTGAATCGTATGTCCCCTGTGTTTATCATATGGTCATACTTTAGCTTTCTTGTGGATAAATCCTTAACATTTTGGGGATAAACCCTTAATATCCTCGGGATAAACCCTGATTTTCATGTGCTACAGGCGGGAGTGTATAAACTCCAAGACTTAGAAAGGTGAAAACCTTTAAACCTTAGAGAGTATGAAAATACTCTTTCGTGAGAGAGGGTGATCAATCCTCATATACCTTGAGGATCCAGGATATAGCCAACAATAACGAAATTGTCAGCCACTTTTACATGGACTGGTCCCGCTATCTTGAACTATCCCTGGATAACTTGCTCCAGGCGATGTGTTTAAACCCAATTCGAGAGAAATGTGAATACCTTTAAACCTGTGAAGGGATCAGGATCCCTTAAACGTGAGAGAGGGGGCCAATCCTCTAATCTTCCAGATTATCCTGAGTGTATATCCTGGAGGTATATCCTGGAGCATATTCTGCAAAACAGCTTTAAACTAAGGTGGGTGTTAGCCTGGCTAACACCCCTCCGATGCTTAAGTCAGTATTGGATTCAAAAGAATAGAGTCAAACATATTTAAAAGAGATAGAATTCATACCATCCTGAGTTAGAAATTAAATTCTAAACTCACTTGAAATAGAGCTTTAGGTGTATAGCATTCCAGGATCTTGGTAGCATATCCCCTTCCATATTCTTGAGTCGATATGCTCCTTTTCCTGCTTCTGATTCAATCTCATAGGGTCCTTCCCATTTTGGAGCTAATTTTCCATCGACAGGATTAGTAGTATTCTGAAAAGCTTTTCTTAACACCCAATCCCCAACTTGAAACCTCCTATTCCTTATATTCTTGTTGTATGCTCTGGATATCCTCTGCTGATATGCTGCCATTCTTAGCTTTGTTGCATCTCTTGTCTCATCCACAGTGTCTAGTTCTTGGCACATAGCTTCCGGATTCTGCTCAGGATCCCGGAGACTGGATCTTGCCGTAGGTATCACCATTTCTGTTGGGATCACCGCTTCTGCCCCAAATACTAAAGAGAACGGAGTTTGGCCAGTTGCATTCTTTATTGTTGTTCTATCAGCCCATAAAACAAAGGGTAGTTCTTCTGCACATCTTCCTTTCTTAGCTCCTAACCTCTTCTTCAAGTTGTTGACAATTATATTATTCGAGGATTCAGCCTGTCCATTTGCTTGAGGATGTACTGGAGTAGACGTGATCATTTTGATTCCCCAACTTTTGCAAAAGTCAGTAGTCCTCTTACTTATGAACTGAGAACCATTGTCACAGATTATCTCGGCAGGTACTCCAAACCTGGTCAGGATATTTCTCTTTATGAAGGATACTACTTCTTGGTCTCTAACTTGGACAAATGCTTCAGCTTCAACCCATTTAGAAAAATAGTCAGTCATTGCTAGCATAAAGACTTTTCCTCCTGGAGCTTTTGGCAATTTTCCTACTATGTCCATCCCCCACTTCATGAATGGCCAAGGGGAAGCTATAGGATATAATGGTTCAGCTGGTTGATGCAATATGTTACTATGCCTTTGACATGCATCACATCTTCGAGCGTATTCTGCAACATCTTTCTTCATTGTCGGACAATAGTATCCTGTCCTCAATATTTTTGAAAATAACGACCTGCCCCCAGTGTGGTTACCACAATCCCCTTCATGTATATCCTGAAGTACTTCTTTGGCTTCAGGATCTTCCAAGCATCTCAAATATGGTCCTGCGAGAGATTTCTTATACAAAACATTATTTATAATAGTGAATCGTGATACCTTCATTCTAAAGGCCTTAGGATTCTCATTGTTCGGGATGTGTCCTTCCTTGAGATATCTTATGATTGGAGCCGTCTAGGATTTAGGATCCTCTTCAGGATATTCAGCTCTAGGATCCTGAATACTTACTACTTCCTTATCCTAAGAATTTATCGCAGGATACAAGATATGCAATATTGGTATTTGGGTCCCTTCTGGTATCCTGACCGATGATCCCAGATTTGCCAAGGCATCTGCTTCAGCATTATCTTCTCTTGGTACCTGTTCAAGTGTAAAAACATCGAAATATCTTGCTAATATTTTGAGAATATCGAGATATTCAATTAACTTCTCACCTTTAACTGCATAGGATCCATTAAAATGATTAGTAATTAACAAGGAATCAACATATACTTGCAGACTTTTAATATTCATGTCTTTAGCCAATTCTAATCCTGCAATCAAAGCCTCATATCCTGCTTCATTATTAGTGGCAGGAAATTCACATCTAATAGCCTGGGGTATTATGTCCCCCTGTGGCGATTTTAGTAGTATACCCAATCCTACTCCTCTAACATTTGATGCACCATCAATGTCTAGGATTATGAGGTTTCTCCTAGTTGTTGAACTTCTAGGTCTACTTCATTTTGAATATCACTACTGAAATCAGCCACAAAGTCAGCTAAAGCCTGAGACTTTATGGCATTTCTAGGTTCATATACTAGATCATAGGCACTTAACTTTACCGACCACTTAGCCATTCTTCCTGACATCTCAGGTTTTCTAAGCACATTTTTAACATGATAGTTGGTTTTAACATGAATCCTATGTGTTTCAAAGTAATGTCTAAGCTTTGTTGATGCCATAACTAGGGCTAAAATTAGTTTTTCTAGATGAGGATATCTAGTTTCAGCATCTAACAAACTTTTGCTAACATAATAGACAGGATACTGCTGACCTTCATGATCCTTTACCAGGACAGCACTTACTGCATTACCTGATACTGCAAGATATAGGGATAATGGTGCACCATCCTCAGGCTTCATTAGTAGAGGTGCGGTTGAGAGATACTGCTTCAAATCCTGCAAGGCTGCTTCATGCTTCTCCCTCCATTCAAACTTCTTATTTTTCTTCAGGATATCATAAAACTCCTTGCATTTTTTCAAGGATCTTGAGATAAACCTGTTTAATGCTGCTACTCGTCCTGTCAGTCTTTAAACATCCTTCACGTTAGAAGGTGATTTGATATCCAGGATGGCTCTGATCTGTTCTGGGCTTGCTTCTATCCCTCTTTTAGTCACCATATATCCTAGAAACTTTCCTGCCCCCACTCCAAAATGGCACTTAGCAGGATTCAACTTCATGTTATACTGATCTAGGATATCAAATGCTGCTTTAATATCCTAGAGGTGATCCTCAGCCTTCTTAGATTTTACTACCATGTGATCGATGTACACTTCCATAGTGTCCCCCAGTTTGTCTTTGAACATCATGTTTACCAATCTTTGATATGTTGCACCTGCATTTTTCAAACCAAAAGGCATAGCAGTGTAACAATAAATACCTGTTGGTGTCATGAAGGCAGTATCCCCCTGGTCTGAAGGTTCCATCTGGATCTGCTGAAATCCTGAGGATGCATCCATGAAGGTTAACATTTCATGGCCGGCAATAGCATCCACCATTGAGTCAATATGAGGAAGAGGGAATGGGTCTTTTGGACAAGCTTTGTTTAGATCTGTGTAGTCTACACAAACTCTCCATTTCCCATTTTTCTTCTGTACCACAACTACATTTGCTAGCCACCTCGGAAACTTAACTTCTCTGATCATTTTGGACTTCAACAATCTGTCTACTTCTTCCTAAATGATTATATTTCGTTCTGGAGCGAATTTCCTTCTTTTTATGTTGGACAGGCTTGAATGACCTGTCAATACCAAGCTTGTGTGTTATAATATCCTTGGAAATACCTGCCATATCCTCGTGCTTCCATGCGAATGTTGATATCCTGTATTTCAAAAAATTAGTTAATTGGTCCTCAATATCATGAGGGATATTGGTTCCCACGAGCACCGAGATATCCGGATTATCCTGATCCAGGATAATTTTCTTTACATCCTGCTCGGAAGCCTACGCAATATCCTGGGCTCGTATCTTGAATTGCTATGCTGCATTCGGCTTAGTTGAGGATTTCATGGAGGATGAGTAACATTCCTTTGCTTCCTGCTGGTCACTGTCCACTTTGACAACTCCCCAAGGCATGGGGATCTTGATGCACTGGTGATAGGTTGATGGTAAAGCTTTCATATCATGGATCCATGGCCTGCCCAATATGATATTGTAGCAGGATAGGGAGTCCATCACACAGAAGCGCTGTATCGAATTGACCCCTTCAACACATACTGGCAATTTTATCTCTCCCACTGTGTTCCTAGCTTCTCCACTGAGGCCAACGAGTACAGTGGATTTCGAAGTGATATCCATTGGAGATAACATTCATCCTTTTCAATGTCTCTAATTGGATTATGTTGACGGAGCTGCCATTATCCACCAATATCATGTGTACAAAATGGTTAGCCACATATAATGTTATTACCAGAGCATCATGGTGAGGATCCTGGACAGTATCCGTGTCATCACTGTCAAAAGTGATCACTTTGTCAGTTGTGAGGGTTGTCATCCTGGTTGGTCTTTCCCCTCTTTCGGCTTTAGCCTCCTTTGCATGTCTCTTGGCCGCAAAATATGAAGTCCCGCAAATGTTAGATCCTCCTGAAATAAAGTTAATTATCTTGGCATCCGCAGGAGGTGATGCTGCTCGTTCAGGATCCTTCTCAGTATCCTGACCCTTGTTTTTCTTTCTTCCCAGGAGATCTTTTAGATATCCCTTGCTCAAGAGATAACTTATTTCTTTCCTCAGAGCAATGCAATCCTCAGTAACATGTTTGAAATCCTCATGAAAGGCACACCACTTGGACTTATCCTTCCAATCAGCTTTTTGTTGATTCTTCCGAGGCCACCTGGCTTTGTCTCCTAAACCCTGCATAGCATACATCAGTTCAGGTATATTAACAGAAAAACAGTATTCAGATAACTCAGGATACTCCTCAGGATCCTAGTCTTCAACAACATTCACTCTCTTGTTATCATTTCTACCATACGGCTTGGAGCGATATGGTTTATACGAGGATTCTGATTTCTTGTTAGTTGGCTCATAGGTTGTGGATGAGTTCATCCTTTCTTGCATCTTTTTATCATCTTCCAGCCGAATATATCTTAAAGCCCTGTTTCGAGCTTCATCTAGGTTCCTGCATGGGTTCATTACAAGATCTTGGTAAAATTGAGAATCTTTTTGCAAACCCATCTTGAAGGCCTGCACAGCTGTTGCAACATCAAGATGTGGAATGTCTAAGGATTCCCGGCTAAACTTGTTCACATAATCTCTTAAAGATTCCTGAGGTCCTTGAGTTATCCTGTAGAGATCGCTTGTTAGTTTTTCAAAACTTCGACTGCAAGAAAATTGACTATTAAATAAATTAACTAAATGAGCAAAAGAGGTAATTGAGTGAGGAGGAACGTTTAACAACCATTTTAAGGTTGATCCTGTTAAGGTAGAACCGAAACCCTTGCACAAACATGCTTCTTTGAGGTCTGGAGGGATAGGGTTGATCTCCATCCCTTCCCTATACTGGGCAATATGCTCCTCAGGATCCGTGGTTCCATCATAAAGCTTCATGTTGGGGGTTTGAAATCTTTTTGGGATTTCAGCATCACAAATAGGATGCACAAACCGTAATATCCTGTGGCTATCCTGGGATACTTCAGGAATCGGCTGAACTACCCCAGGTACACTGGATATCATGTCTTTCAGCTTCTGAAGCTCCCTAGATAATGCTGATGTTATACCTGCATCTTGCAAAGATCCAACACTGTTAGTAACAAGAGTATCATTGTTAGATACATTACCGGTCTGAGGATTCTGGCCATATCCTGAAGCATATCCTGAGCTTCTCACAGTTGATACTCTAACCGAAGAGGGTATCTCAGGAGTATGATTCTGGGAATGGCTAGGCACAATATTTCCCTGGTTATCCTCGGTAAAAACTGTAGAACTGAAGTTCAAAGTCCTGGGTTGCAAGGGAGTGACAGTATCCTCAGCGGGCCTGCTTAAGCTGGATTTCAAGAGTTGTATTTCTCTTAAAATCATTCGGTTGGTCTCCTGCTGCTGCCTCATCTATTCCTGTACACTACCAAATAAGGTTAGAATTTCATCTTTAGAGGCCAGAACAGGGGCTGATTCCTGAACACTCTGAGTAGGTATAATATCCTGAGGGTGCGAGGAGGCTTGCATCCTTGGAGGGGGTGGAGGAAGCACCGAACCAATCGTTGCAGAGGTTGTAGCGGACATGGTGGAGGAACTCATGTTTGATCTCGAGGCCATTGCAAACAATGCAGTAAAAAGTTTTGAAAACAGAAAACCGAGTAACGATTTTGCAAAAGTTTTTAGCAAAAATAGCACCACTTGCCCCACGGTGGGCGCCAAATTGTTTTGGTCAAAAATTACCTAAGCAATTTAGTGATCAAATTAGTTAAGTGAGGTAGTGTGCTAAGAAAGTGTATCGGAAATATGTTTGTTAACTTGTTTGTAAAAACAGTTTCAGGATATAGCTCAGGATATCGAGCTATATCTATGATCAAACAATGAGCAAAAAAGTAAAAGGAGTGACACGAGATATACGAGGAAAGCCCTTGATCAATCTAGATCGTCGGCGCAAAACCTCGGGAGCTGACAATCGCAGCTGCCTAGTTCTTCTTATTACTTCAAACGTCAGGATACAGTGCAGGATATTGATCAGATCGCTAAGTGTTACAATGCTTGTTGTGAAAGTGAAAGTTGCGAGAAAGTTAAAGTGTTAGAGAGCAGTGAGTGTTGTTGTGTCCTATTTGATCTGATTTATCCATCTATTTATAGCTCAGCAATACAAACAAAAATTCCTATAAACGGGGGATGCTTCCGAATATTCCATAGTTAACGTTATGGACCAAGTAAACGGCTTCAACGCCTTCTTTTGAACGACTTAGACCGAGTCTTCTGGAGAAAAGGTCCTCATGAACGTTGCAAGCTTGGGCACGAGCTCCTGCACATAATCCGTTAGTAATCCTCAGGATACCATCCAGGATGTTACCAATATCCTGAATGAGCATCCCGGGCATGAGCATATATCATACAACCAAGATATGACTTAAGATATTACCCAGGATATGGGCTCAGAATTTCAACCATAACACCAGTACCATAACGAACCGAACATATACCAATCGAATTCCCATCGCGAAGCGCGGTGGAAATCACTAGTAATCTAATCTAAATATTAATAAAAGACTCCATTTAATGCCACGTGGCATTCTCTCCTTCAACCTCACATATTTAATTTTTTTTCTTTATACAAACAATTTATCTTTTTTTTAAATTGTAACTCCTATAAAATCTCAACAAATCTAAAAAGATAAATACAAATCTAAAACAAAATTGATGTAAATAAAAATAGATAGAGCTTATATTAGCTATATAATTGTTTTACTCTTTCAATATCAATATCATGGAGCGGGTTTGATTTTTTTCCTTTTTCAGTAAAAAAATTATAATCATAATAAGAACTATGTAATAATATAAATACAAAAAATAATTACAACTAAACCTGAAAATGCTTTCTTATTTTTAGTTACTTTATATATATATTTCCCAAATTGTTTGTTACATTATTTTATTAATCGTTTTATAACTAATAATATTAAAATAATAATTTCTTTATAATAATATTTTTATTGTTCATGCTTTAAAATAATATTAAATAATAATATTTTTTATACATATTATTAAAATAGTAAAAGAAAGAAGAATAACCAGAGTAAAAAAATATCAACAATTTGATTCAAGCATACCAACTTAATAACATAGAATATATTATTTGGATAAAATAAATATATAACAACTAATAAATTATCATATAACATGTACAAAAACTTATAGTTTTATTGATAGTATAACTTAAGATACTAAAATTACTAGCACATTATATAAATAAAGTATCAAATTATATTTGTAATATTATTTAATACTCACATTGGTGTAATAACCATGTGTATTCAACTCGAACAATATATGGGTTTGCTAAAATCATAACATTTTTTTGTTATTAAGTACTGAACATTACATTTACTTAAGCTGTGTAGTGTAATACACGAGATACTAACATTGAGTGTTTATATACATATAATTCATTCAAATTAAAAAAAATATATATCAACAATTTGATTCAAGCATACCAACTTAATAACATAGAATATATTATTTTGATAAGAACAATATATAACAACTAATAAATTATCATATAACATGTACAAAAACTTATAGTTTTATTGATAGTATAACTTAAGATAATAAAATTACTAGCAGATTATATAAATAAAGTATCAAATTATATTTGTAATATTATTTAATACTCACATTGGTGTAATAACCATGTGTATTCAACTCGAACAATATACGGGTTTGCTAAAATCATAACATTTTTTTGTTATTAAGTACTGAACATTACATTTACTTAAACTGTGTAGTGTAAAACACGAGATACTAACATTGTGTGTATATACATATAATTCATTCAAATTAAAAAAAATACAAACAATGGTTGTTGACGGCTAAAACTTATGAGAAAGTTGATGAGGAAGTTTCTTTAATCAATGAATTAAATACTTTCATATTTATAAACTTGATACACATTACACATATTGATGACACACATCACGTATTGATCATACACGATACAAAATTTATTTTGGCATTTGAAAAACGTCTAAAATTATCGTCTTATAATTTAAATATTCATTACTAACTTTTTGATTCTTTTATTCAACCGTGTAAAACATGGTGTTATAATCTAGTTATATTAATAATATAATAACACATAATAATTATAATAATATGATGATGATAAAAAAAATAATAGTAAAAGTAATTTTTATTTCGTTATTATAAAATAATAATAACAAGAAAATAATACTAACACCGTTTTTCCTTTTTAACTCCACTAGGGGCATTCGACCGGTCGCGTGTTGCGCGACATTCGATGTTGGTCTCACTTTGGCGAGAATTTGTTATGCTAAGTGAGAACCATTAAGTTGTCATGGTGTTTTAACATACGTAACCATCAAGAAATGGTATGTCTAAGCATACATATTAGTGTCATTAACATTCAACCATTAATTACATGTTTTACATGGCTGATGTGTTGCGCTGCTTGTAATTAGTAGGCGGTCAGCATCATTTGAACAAAAAGAATAAGTTGATTGTTCCTTGCTCTTGACTGCCATACCACCCGTGTTTGTTGTTTTGGGTGGAAAAAACGAACGACTTCTATTAACCAACTTTCGTCTATAAGGGTGCCTTTTTCCAGGCCTCTTAGATGGTTGATCTGAGTCTCGCAAATCAAAAACAACCACCAACATGTTAAATGTGCATTTTTTAGACTTAATTAGCAAATAAGCTTACATAACAAAAAGAATTAGCTGATTTTTTGAGCTGGCGTGGTTAGAATTCAACCTTCTTGCAGGCGTAACGTCTTAAAATATTGATTGACATCAGACAAACAATCACATTTCAAGAAAAGTAATATAATCTAACATATTAGAGCGAAGAAGCTAATGAAAAGAAAACCCAAGAAATCAACCAAGATTGGTGATGTTTCAATTTGAAATCAAAGATATAACCGCTAAAATAATCAACAAAAAAATGTTTACATTTACGGAAGCTCTTTCTTACAAGTCAAGTACTACATTGTATCTTATCCTATAGCCCGGTGCGGCAGGTGTAACACCCTAACATATTTTAACCAAAAGAGACGCAGCGGAAAATACCGACTCAAAAATTCTTTCTTTCTTATCGATATTACATACTTGGAGGTTCATTTCTAAAATGTCAAACACTTTCTTGAAAAGATTTACAACCTTCATTCTTAATTAACGCATCAAATGTACTATATAAATACAAGTCATGTGACTGCTCTTCCCGTACAATCCTTGCTCTTTGACTCGGTCTTCAACCTCTTAGACTCCATAATGATGTTAATTTCGTGCAACCTGCAATCACCACATACATGCGCATCATTAATATTTGGTGATGTCATTTATAATCTAAACATACATAAATTAAATGACCATGCCACATTTTTCTTTTCTATTCATGCTAATCCTTTCGATTATCATTCCAAGTACAATCTTGCATCCCAATCATTAAATCTTCATAAGGACAACAATAGTATACCTGCATTTTCATTTCATTCTCAAAGCACTTGATTAGTAACGTTAATACTCAAACGTATTGTAGCCATGAATACATGTATACAAGCTATATTCCTTCATGTACAATCAATCCTACTTCGTGCATACATATATACGTATATTTATACACACACACATACATACATACAAGCTCTTACATACCACTTTATAATTTTACTAACATATCCTAGTCACAAAATCCATATAAATAAGTCTCATACGTACAAACTTACGTGCATGTTCATTTCTATTCATGCTTACCTATGGATTCAGTCACTAACATGTAGGTAGATCTATACACATACATATCTCCAAACTTATTTCTTTCCCACACATACTTTGAGTGAACGTTCTTGCTCATGAGTGAACATTTCAACTGTTGAGTGAACATTCTTACTGATGAGTGAACGTTCCAACTGTTGAATGAACATTCTTGCTGACGAGTGAACGTTCCAACTGTTGAGTAAACATTCTTGCTGATGAGTGAACGTTCCAACTGTTGAGTGAACATTCTTGTTGACGAGTGAACCGTTCCAACTGTTGAGTGAACATTCTTACTGACGAGCGAACGTTCCAACTGTTGAGTGAACATTCTTGTTCAGTGAACATTTCAACTCTTGAGTGAACATTAGCTGTAGATTACTGCAGCTTGTTGTTGTTTCCCCTTGTCTGCTTGTCCGTAAGCTACGGCTGACCTGCCGTAGCTTACGATGGGTTCTTTTACTCTAACCCTTCTTCCTTTTTAATTTTCACAAGACAACCGTTAGATATATGAACTTCCTTCTTCCACATTTTTCATGCTTCCAAGACGTAACATGACCATAATTCAAGCCCCCATATCCTTTTGCTACTTAACCCTAAGATCAAACCATCTAACGCATCACGCTATGTTTCTTTCTACATTTTGACCCGTTCACTTCTACCGCGTAATTCCAAACATTGATGACCACCAACGACTTACCACCTTAACTTCATTTATATGTAAGAAGTGATTCAGGAAATCACTTACTTTAAGCATCCTTGTCCGTGCTTGCTTCCTCGCCTCCTTTTGACCCGTTAGCCTTCCATGCTTGAGTCTAGGGCTGTAAACGAACCGAACGTTCAGCGAACAGTTCGTGAACCGTTCGGTGGGAAGTTCATTTATGTTCGTTCGCTTAATAAACGAACGAACATGGACAAGAAATTTTGTTTGATTAGTTAAATGAACGAACATGAACAGAGGTCTCGTTCGTTCGATTGTGTTCGTGAACGTTCGGTAAGGTGTTCGTGAACGTGTTCGTGAACATTCATTGATTTCCATTCGTTTATGTTCGTATGTTTGTGTTTTGATTAAAGATCTTTGTACTTTCTTATATTTTATTTGTCCTTTTGTATATTATTAAACTTTTATTTATTTTATTACCCTAACAATTAAACTAGAAAACCCACTTTCACCTTATTTATGCATCATTTCCCTTTCATTTCTAATTATTTACATCGGCGAATACGATCGACCTCCGTTCCACAATAAGGGATTCAAGTTCGAGTGCTACTCTCTGGGCCATCTATATTTATCCTTCGTCGCGTTCGCCAAATTTATTTGTATTCGTGAATCATTCGCGAACACACTCATTTCCTTAATGAACGAACACAAACATAAAATCTCGTTCGGTAAGTGTTCATGAACCATTCATGAACACATTTATTTCCTTAACGAACGAACACGAACAAGGCCTTGTTCGTGTTCGTTCGGTTCGTTTACAGCCCTACTTGAGTCTGTGCCAATGTGCTTCCTATCCTTTCATGTCACCACATCTATATTCTTCGTTAACATACAAACCCATACTTATCGTCAATCATCTCCAATTCATACTTTACATTAGACTTTCATTAATCATTTTTTAACAACATAAGGTATAGATCAACAATCACATCTTTTCAAGCTCGTATAATTCTACATGCATCATACACAGCACATAATGATATAACATGTACCGTATGAGTTCTCGAGTCTTACATTTATGTTAGGAAGCCTACCATACTATTCTCACCTTCGTTGACTCTCCAGAAAGTCAACTATCAAACATACAAGTTTTCATCCTTATAACCATATGTTTACGTTGATAAAGTTAACCATACTAATAACACTACATGCATTTCACACTCATGTTCTAGGACACACATACAGGCATATAATTTTTTACACGCACACATATATGTAATACATCTCATTCATACTATCATTTTCATGTGTCTGCAACTAACACTATAACACATATTAGCTAAACCAATATCATTCCAATATTACTCCTTTCTACAAATCTCATATGCTTCACATTTATTGTACATTTAATACATAATTTCAATTAAGAAATCAGTCAAACATATGGTGAACATTATACCACTCTAACATAGAGTACAACCTTCTAATGCACACTTTTTACCAAATCATATAATCAACCTAAAATCATACATGTATTCCATCTAAAATACATTTCTCATGTTCCATTACCACTAAATACATGACATTCTCATGTTATACATTTTCATCCTTTACTTGCATTCGATCTCTTCTAGCAATTTCACCTATACATTTCATCGAACACTTGGTGTGCATACCACTATTCAAGCATAATGTACAAGTCTATCATGCTTCACTTCCTACTTCATGATTTCATTCATCAACACCACTAAACATCAAGTAAACTCATATCATGTTCAATTTATCTAACAAGAATTCATCATACACCACATTATACATCAAAATTACACAAGAATTGAACATAGATAATTCATTCGTATCACCATCCTTACCACTACAAGTGGGTTTTATAACAAAACATCAAATTACTTAAATTCTTGCATAACCCATGCCCTATATGGTCATTCTAACATATATTCATGCTTAATTTCATACAAATTCATGGATTGATCATAACCCACTTCATGCAAAACCACCAAATTGAATTCTACAACTTACCACATGTCTATTAAAGCTAGATGGTGAAGGATCTTCATTCATGCATTGATTTTAGCTTCAAATCCTTCTTCAATTGCCTTGATTTAGAGAGTTGTGGGGAAAACTTCTTTTTCTTCTTTCTGTGCATATGTATATGTCGACATATACATATTCCCCACTTAAAACCTGAATTTTTATAAAGTTTGTCCCAAATGCCACTTTTAGTCCCTCTAACGAGGTTTTTGGTTATTTGAACCCAATACTCCCATTTCCAACCATCCAACCTTTATGTTAATAACTAAGTTACATAACTTAGTTATTTTATCTCGTAACGTAAAGTAAGAAAAATTTTTATTAATTTCAATTTCGGTTTTTGGGGCGTTACAAGTCTACCCCCCTTAAAGGAGGTTTCGTCCCCGAAACCTTTTTCACCCTTTTTAATCAAATTATAACTACCTTTACTTATCGAATGCTCATTCCTTCATTTCATCCACTATGTATACTATGGCACGAATTCACTCGTGTCTTATTCGAATAAGCTTTATTTATGAATCAACGTTATCATATGTTTTGTCTCTATCTCTTTCATTAAGAAAAATGCTTTCATACATTTATTAATCATGATTAACCGATCGCTCCTACTTTTACTCATAAATCATTCTTGATATGTTATCCTTAACATGTCTTATAATTACTTTCACAATCATACAAAAATTAGAATATGGTCATGTCTTTATCATAAATATTAAGTTATAGTATCGCTATCACAACGAGACGACTAATTCATACTCACTTATTCATACTTAACTCGAGTGTTGAGTATCATTCCATGTTTGCTGCCGTTACTTTTGTTGTGCACGCCTTCCGATTAAACCTTGAATCACTTCATTCATGCCACTTTATTATTTGTTCTCTTTTCATGCACTACTTATATTATTTAAGTAAATATGTTGCAAAAGTTTCATCATACGAGTATTCAGCTAATACTCCAAAACTTTCACTCAAGGTCCTAATGGCAAAATTTTAAGATGAAATTTCTTCTTACGTTGACTAGAAAAAGTCAAACATTCCATTCTATACCATACTTATCCTACCATTCGTTAGTTTGTAGGTCGTATTCAATCTACCAACTCATACTTATCAATCATGAGTTAAAAATTTTACTAACCTCGATTTTATTGCATAATCAATGATCCGCGACCCGGATCGGACCACTCCTTCATGAATCCATTCTATAATTGGGTTGACCTTTTTCTTCATGTGATGAGCTTCTGCTCATGAACACCCTTCCGCCAACTCTACCAGTTTCATCACTTCAAGCTTTTTACCATCTCATTTATAAAACTAAATGGTTAGCGCAAGTCGTTCAAGCATTCATTCTATTCGTTGTTTATTCAACTGTAATACTTTCACAAATTTCTCACCTACATGTTATACTTCATTACACATCTCGTTTCTTACGTACTTTTCTTTTAATTCTTTAATTATTTGCCAGCTTTTGCACTTTGACTTTTCAAAGTCAAACTGCAACTTATTATTTATTTTGTATCCATATTGAAGCACGCGTTCATACTTGCCTTCAGTTTGACATACTCATAAAACATCAGTCCATAGTTTTAGCATTTGTTGCAAAAATTTTCCTTTCCATTAATGCTTAAGCCATTCGCTCGGGTCTTAACCCGTCATTCGCCCCACTTCTCATGAGTCAAGTTACAATGTGTCTATCACGTAACTTCATTCAATACTCTTCTCAACTAATATATTACCATTACTTGCTTTCTAGTTAACAACCTGATCTTCGTTTGGCTTTTCAGAAATCCAAACTATTAATGCATTCTTATTTACATTTTATCAATCAGCTATAACTTATCCTTCACATGTTCATTCATGCATTTACACATACATATGCATTCCGTTAGTCAAGCGATATGATTAACCCGGCAGTTCTATTATCACCGCTTACTCACTATGTTTATGCTTACCTTAGTTGGGGAGAGAGGTGCAATTCCTCCTTTATCCTTACTCGACTCTTAGTCGTTGATGAATCTGATCCTTCATTCTCACGTGTCTTGTACATACCTACTTAAGGATTTCAGTCTTTTCATTCTTACATATTACTCTTATGTATTAGATATGTATTTGCCTACAGATATTACCTTTCATTCATACTTTGCATTCTTTTATGTTTGAATCCGTCAATAGATTCAAACCTTTCATTCTTTATGTTTGAATCCGTCAATAGATTCAAACCTTTCATTCTTTATGTTTGAATCTATCAGTGGATTCAAACCTTTCATTCTTTATGTTTGAATCCGTCAGTGGATTCAAACCTTTCATTCTTACTATGTTGGTCCATACTTGCTTATGGATTCAAACATTTTCATTCTTACCATTCATTCTTACTTATTTAATCCGTATTTACTTACAAATTCAAACATATTCATTCTTAGAATTTACCCTCATTATCTTGAGAGTCTTACAATTTCTTACACCTACACATCCACCTGCTACCCAATTCTACCGGACATACCTGCGATGATTATCATGGTCTCACGAATGTCACATGTTTCTTGCGTACTGGCCAGGCGCGCAATCCACATACTAGTTTCGTGCCTTCATGAAATCATCACCTTATGTCCAAAGAAGTGGGTTTCAGATCGTGCAACATCTTTAAAACCTTACCAAGACAATATCATTATCCTTCGTTTAATATTTACCCTCCCCAAGGATATTTTCTTTTTTTTCTAACACCGGTACCCATATATATTAATATTGTGTACCTGGGGTCCATTTTTCTAGTTACATGCTTTCGTATTCATCCTTGTGACAACACGCAATTCGAACCTATTTTATGTAACGATACATGCTTATGTGAATTATTATAATTATTGATTGTTATGATTTTGTGTTGTGTGTAATGAAATGTATGTATGTGTATAATGGCCCAACCGCACAACATGAACCAACCGCACAACACACACACTCGAACACACAAGGCCATTGGGCCGTATTGCTTGCACTCGGATCAAAAGGGCAGCCCAAGTGTGGGTTCGGCCCATCCCCCTAAACCGATTAACACATGAGATGTTGTAACCATCTCACATTTTACCAAAACACACAAGTCACACAAACCCTAGCTCTCCCTCTTTCTCTCCCTCTCACGAACCGAAGGCAGCCAAACACCCTCCTCATCGAAGTCCATAGGATTCGGATCATTCCCTGAAATGGTTAGTGTCCTATGTTTTGTTACTTGGTATTATGATTCATGTTTTGATATTATGGTTAGTGTGTTGACATGATTATCGATGAGGAACCGTATGTGATGTTCTTGTTGATCGGCTCACATATAGATTGAATGATAGTGATCATGAAATCGGCTTGTTATGAATGTTAGAAAGTGGTAGACATTAATCGGATTTGCATGATATTAACCAAGAACCGAACACTCAGAAATCGGCCGTGATGTATTATAAACCGGATGATTATTGTTCATGTTGGTAGATCTTTAGGGTTCATAAGAATCTGGATAATATGTTTAAGAATATTGTTCATGTTGAATCGGATTAGGGTTCTTATGGGTTAGTCTATAATTGCCTCGTTTGATCGATAATTGATTGGTTTTGAAACTGTTAGATGTTAATTGATAGTATGTTAAATTGGAAACTGATAAATTGTTGTAACCGAATTGCTTGATTTTTGGAATGATTGAACTGGTCGCACAAGACCTCTTGATCGTACAAGAGGTCCACTCGCACAAGGCATCTCGGTAGCACAAGATGCCTACTCGCACAACTAGATCAGTCGCACAAGCTGATCTGATCGCACAAGGGGCCCTGATCGCACAAGGGGTCTCCAGTCGCACAAGGATGTTTGTTTGATTATTGTTTGGGCCGTATGATAATTGTTGGGCCAGGTACGACCGCACAACCCAATAGGATCGCACAAGGCCTAAGGTTATTTACTGGGCCGTAGACTTGGGCTGGGTAATAAAGCTGATCGCACAAGTTGTTGTTCGGTTTAATTGTTGGGCTTACTTAATGTTTGGACCGGGCTGTTACGGATCGCACAACATGTTGCGGATCGCACAACATGTTGGGCCGATTACTTTTGGGCCTAGTTTACTCGCACTAGTTGAATGCATTGTTTAACTGTTACGTGTTTACCATGATCTTCACATGTCCGTACTGTGTTAACTTATGTGAAACCAACGTGCATTACTTAAGTCAAAACCTGACTTGTATGGTAACCCTGTTAGGACGTGATTGATCACTCTTAATTCAAGAACCTTTTGTGTACCTTACCGAGCAAACCAAGGTGAGTTCACTGCATTTCTCAAGCATGCGTCCCGGTGGTTTGGGACAACTAGTAAACATTGGAAGGGAACATTGGGTAAACATTTAAATTGGGCTTTGATTATTGAATCTTGGGGTCTGGACACTTCCAGGTTGTTAAGGGGCACACTCCCCGGATACATATGGGCACACTCCCTAGGGTATCTAGCATGATATGAGCAACATCGTATTGCAAAGTTGAATCGCATTAACATACATCTGGTAACAAAACACGTTAACAAAACTTTGAACTCACCAGCGTCGTCTGACACACTTGTCTGCATGCTTGTAGGTCATTAACATTTGGAACATGGACTTGCTATCTGGGAGTGCTGGAGTGGTCATGGATCGAGGCTCTTGGATTAACTTACATTTGATACATTGATTTTAAGTATTATTATGAAACAATTGCTAAACGATTTATTACATGCTTCCGCTACACAACATCTTGAGAATTGATATCATGTTTGACATTTTCTATTGTTAATTAATGGCATGTTTTATTAAGTATTTACCATTGGTTCAATGTGATTGGTGGCTCGTACTCTGATGCGTAACACGCCTCGCGGGGTTTCCGCAGGTGGAATTTTGGGGGTGTTACAGTTTGGTATCAGAGCCACTGGTTATAGTGAACTAGGTTTTAAAACGTTTTGTAAAACCAGACTATAACCGAACACCTTCGAAAATCGATCATGACACTCAACTCCAGATTGCAAGGTTCGTCTCTCTCACTTTATACATTACTTGCCTAGCAGTCACACACTCACAACATATATGAAATGAAACATTAAACACCATAGTGACTTGATAGTGTGACACTACTCTTCGACTCATGTGAATCATAGACCTGTGATACCATCTGTTATGTTGTTTGAACGGGGGAAACTTCGAGCGCAAGCTAAGAGGCACTGAGATAAGCATGCAAATTGCCTTATTATTATGGGTGCACACTTAATAATAACGTGGGGTGCATGCAAATCCCAGTGAGGCTTATCAAGCGTGAGAAGGGTTCTGCCTTGTTGTGTGTGAACTTGGTAGTATGTAGATCTCAACGTGATACATGATTTCCATCTCGTTTCGATTTCCTGAATCGGTTCATTTCCAACTTTAGAATCATGAGTGGACGGGAACACGGACGTGGCAACATCAACATGACTCAGGCTGAGTTGACTGACCTAATCAACACCCGTGTGGCTGAGGCTTTAGCAGCCTATCAAGCTGGTACGGAATGTACCAAGTACTTTTCCTCTTATACCGCGTACACGTCTTTTCACTGCTATAATGTGTTCCCTTTCGTCCATTAGGTCAGCAAGTGCAACCTCAACCTAACCAGCCTGCGTGTATGTTCAAAATGTTTATGGACTGTAAGCCACAGACCTTCACCGGGACTGAAGGGGCTGTGGGACTTCTGAGATGGTTTGAGAAAGCAGAGTCCGTGTGTCACACCCCCAAAATCCCACACGCGGAGTACCACCGCTTGGAGGCGTGACGTGACCAGGATCAAGCCATCAATCATATCAAACATAGCATTTAATAACGAAAGTAGATAAAGTAATTCATCACGACATGATTGATGTTTCAAAAACCAAACTTTGTTTAAGTAGCGGAAGCATAATAATGAAAACCCAAATAAGTTATAAGTTCAAATATCGTTCACGATCCGTATCCCACAACGACCTGCTCCTCCCTGTGCAAGCTCCATAATGTACCTAAGGTCCTGCAAGGCATGCAGCAGATAATCAACAACTAGTTGAGCGAGTTCACAGTTAACAGTTCAGTAATAGTATAGTGTGAGTAGCGTTTTGTTCGTTCGTTAAGTCGTATATCGTTTAGTTCGTATCGCGGCCTCCTAGGCAGGTGTGCGAAGATATTAGGGGATGTTCCTCCCGAGTATTCTAGACTAGGTTTGTTTGTATCGCGGCCTACCAGGCAGGTGTGCGAAGATTAGCAGATTATAGTTCGCGGCCTTCCAAAGGCAGGTGTGCGAAGTCAGTCATAATATCGCGGCCAACTCTTGGCAGGTGTGCGAAGATCGTTCAATGAGTGTTACTAGTCTAGCAGTAGGTTCTATCATCTATGTACGAACAGTAAATCATCAAATCCCCATTCCCACCCTGGGAACCCCATGCCTTGGCTTGTGTGAACTCACCTTGGGTTGCTCGGCAGATACACAGAAAGTACAGGTAAGCTAGTAAGTGGTCAACCACGTCCTATCATGGTTATTATACAAGTTAGGTGTGGTTCAAGTAATCATAGCAAACACGTATAGCATGCAAACAATCAAAGTATAGCAATTCACCACATGTGCGATTCGGATGTCTAAGCCCAAACTATACCCGGCCCAGCTAGCATAGACAGTCCAATTAGCAGTCAAGTACGTAAGTCCAATTACTTGGCCCAATCGATTGGGCCCGTGATAGGGTAGGGTCCAAAACAGTGTGTGCGAAATAACTGGTCTCGAGTCGCAACCAGCGATCTCGAGTCGCAACAGGAGTGTCTCGAGTCGCAAGAGGGCTGGTCTCGGCTCGTCATGGTCCGGTTTCGAGTCGCAACGGGACTCGCAACCTCGGTCTCGGCTTGTCATGGTCCGGTTTCGAGTCGCAACGGGACTCGCAACCTCGGTCTCGACTGGTGCGGTTTGTGCCGGAAGTGTGTGGTCTCGAGTCGCAACCGTGTGGCTATCAAATTGTAACAGATTTCCATGTTTCATGCAATCAGTTTCGTGGTTTCCAAACTTGCACAAAATCAATCAACAACTAACAGTTTCACAATATGTAATTTCTCGATCAAACAAGGCAACTTATTCTTAAATCCATATGAACCCTAGTATCATACATATGAACAAGCTTGAACAATAATTTACCACAACACATATAATCAGATTTAAACTCTATAACCTAACCATAATATCCGAGTTCAACAATATCCCAGCCGGTTGATTCGAGCATCATATGTTTAACAAATCTATAATGCAATACATGAGAGCCGATTTCATGACAAGTAACCACATATCATTCAACAAGATCAATCATGCTAAACACAATTCCTATATCATCATGCATGACTATTATAAACACACATCAATCGATATGAAATCATAAAGCAAGGCACTAACCAAAAGGTAGAGGATGATCCGATTACAAGGCTTTGAGAATTGAGGGGTGTTGCCGTCGGGTTCCAAGAGAAACGAGAGAGAGAGGAAAAGAGCTTCTAGGGTTTGTGTGTGTTAATGTGTTTTTGCAAAACAATGAAAATCAAACCCCTACATTTGGTTTTGTGTTTGCGAGTGGGGAGTGGGCTGAGCCCAACTCGGCTGCCCTATGGTGTCCGATTACAAGGAGTGGCCCGAATGGGCTTGTGTGACCGGTTAGCCTTGTGCGATCGGGTTATAGTGTGTGGTTTGGGCTCGTGTAACATTCACATAACATACATACACACATAATGCACATAATAACATAACATTCATTGGATCAAAGTATCACATAGGCACGTAACGTTACACAAGATAAGTCTAAAGTACAGGTTGTCACATTATCCCCAACTAAAAAGAAATTTCGTCCCGAAATTTGGTACGCACTCACTGAGGAAGCTAGGTAGATTATAACGTTCACTGGTTTTCCTAGGGTGTCACATCCTCCCCCCGTTGATCTGGAATTTCGTCCCAAAATTCCGAAGAAGTAGCTTCAGCCTCAGTAGTGGTTGTATTGGTTCCGAATAACTGGGGGTACTTTTCTGTCATCCTGTCTTCGCGTTCCCAGGTGTACTCTGGGCCACGTTTGGAGTTCCAACGTACTCGAACAAGAGGGATTCTCTTGTGTTTGAGGACCTTCACATCCCGATCCGTGATTTCTACTGGTTCCTCGACGAACTGCAACCGCTCGTCGATAGTGAGTTCTTTGAAAGGAATGATAAGGGTCTCATCTGATAGGCACTTCTTTAGATTCGACACGTGAAATACATTGTGAACTGCCCCGAGTTCAACTGGTAGGTTTAGCTTGTAGGCTACTTTGCCGATTTTCTCAATGATCTCGAACGGTCTGACATACCGCGGATTGAGTTTGCCCCGTTTGCCAAAATGAACCACACCCTTCCAGGGTGAGACTTTTAGTAAAACCCGGTCCCCGACCTGAAATTCCAATGGCTTTCTACGCTTATCCGCGTAGGCTTTCTGACGGTCGCGTGCTGCCGCCATGCGTTGTCGTATTTGTGCAATCTTTTCTGTGGCGTCCACTACAATCTCTGGACCCGTAATCTGACTATCCCCCACCTCTGCCCAACAGAGAGGTGACCGGCATTTACGTCCGTACAATGCCTCGAATGGAGCGGCTTGTATGCTGGTGTGATAACTATTATTGTATGAGAACTCCACCAAAGGGAGGTGCTTTTCCCAGCCGTTGCCGAAATCGATAACACATGCCCTAAGCATGTCTTCAAGAGTTTGAATCGTTCGCTCAGACTGCCCATCCGTCTGAGGGTGATAAGCTGTGCTCATGTCTAACCGTGAGCCGAAAGATTTGTGCATCGCTTGCCATAGTTCTGACGTGAATCGTGCATCGCGATCCGAAATGATGGAGGTGGGCACCCCGTGCCTCGAAACAACTTCCTTAAGGTAGATGTCTGCAAGAGTGGAGAACTTATCCGTCTCCTTTATAGCTAGGAAGTGTGCAGACTTGGTGAGTCGATCCACGATCACCCATATGGTATCATTTCCCCGCTGGGATCTGGGTAAGCCTGTAACAAAATCCATGGAAATTTCTTCCCATTTCCATTGCGGTATCGTGGGTTGTTGAAGTAGACCCGCTGGTTTCTGGTATTCCACCTTGACCCTTGCACAGGTCAAGCACTTGCCGACATAGGTAGCGATGTGGGCTTTCATACTAGGCCACCAATAAGTAGTTCTAATGTCGTGGTACATTTTATCCGAACCTGGGTGTACCGAGTAGCGAGACTTGTGTGCTTCATCCATCACAAGTTCGCGTAGACCGCCATAAAGTGGGACCCAAATACGTCCCGTTACATAGTAGGCGCCGTCTGCCTTCTGTTCCATTCGTTGTCGTGAGCCGCGTAAGGCTTCAGCTTTGACATTTTCGGGTTTCAATGCTTCTACCTGAGCATCTCGTATCTGTGCAGGAAGGCTAGACTGAATCGTAAGCTGTAGCGCTCGCACGCGCCGTGGTAGAGTGTCTTTCCGACTGAGGGCATCAGCCACAACATTGGCTTTGCCTGGGTGATACTTAATAGCGCATTCGTAATCGTTCAGTAGTTCAACCCATCGTCGTTGACGCATGTTCAAATCCTTTTGCTTAAGGATATGCTCGAGACTCCTGTGATCGGTGTAAATCGTGCACCTGGTACCGTACAGGTAGTGTCGCCATATCTTAAGCGTGAAAACAACAGCTCCCAGCTCTAAATCGTGCGTCGTATAGTTCCGTTCATGTACCTTAAGTTGGCGCGAAGCATAAGCAATAACCTTATCGCGCTGCATTAACACACATCCAAGACCCTGGATGGATGCATCACAATATACTACGAAATCGTCCGTGCCCTCTGGCAATGAGAGGATAGGTGCACTGCAAAGTCTATCCTTTAAGTGCTGGAAAGCAGTCTCCTGAGGCTCTCCCCAGCGATAGGTGACACCCTTCTGTGTCAGTAGCGTAAGCGGCTGAGCAATCTTTGAAAAGTTTTTAATAAACCGTCTGTAGTAACCCGCCAAACCCAAGAATTGGCGTATTTCCGTTGGCGTAAGTGGTGCAGGCCAGTTTCTGATCGAGTCTACCTTGGATGGATCGACATGAATCCCATCCTTGTTCACTACGTGGCCTAGAAATTGGACTTCACGAAGCCAGAAGTCGCATTTCGAAAACTTAGCGTACAGCTGTTCCTTCCGTAGGAGTTCCAGAATAAGGCGTAGGTGCTGCTCGTGCTCCTCTTGACTCTTGGAGTAGATCAGGATGTCGTCGATGAATACTATGACGAACTTGTCAAGATAGGGTTTGCACACCCTGTTCATAAGGTCCATGAATACGGCAGGTGCGTTCGTTAACCCGAACGGCATGACAAGAAACTCGTAGTGGCCATAACGAGTTCTGAATGCGGTTTTGGAGACGTCCTCATCCCGGACTCTCAGCTGATGATAGCCAGACCTCAAGTCTATCTTGGAATAGTAACACGACCCTTGCAACTGGACGAATCAATCATCTATGCGCGGAAGAGGGTAACGGTTCTTCACCGTCACCTTGTTGAGTTCTCTGTAGTCTATACACATCCTGAAGGTACCGTTCTTCTTTTTCACAAATAGTACTGGAGCTCCCCAAGGCGAAGAGCTTGGACGAATGAAGCCCTTTTCCAAGAGCTCTTGTAGCTGCTTTGATAGTTCTTCCAGTTCTGATGGAGCTAGACGATATGGTGCGCGAGCTATGGGTGCTGCTCCTGGAGCGAGCTCGATTTGAAATTCGACCTGACGATGAGGCGGTAAGCCAGGTAAGTCTTCAGGAAACACCTGAGGGTAGTCGCGAACAATTGGAATATCTTCCAATTTCTTTTCCTTCACTGATGCATCTGAAACGAGCGCCAAGATTGCGGTGTGACCCTTGCGCAGACATTTCTGAGCCTTCAAGAAAGAGATGATGCCAACCACAGCACCACTCTTGTCGCCTTGAACTTCAAGAGGTTCCTGACCAGAACGGGGAATGCGAATAATCTTCTCGCTGCATAAGATCTCTGCCTGATGTTGGGATAACCAATCCATCCCAATAACGATATCAAAACTTCCCAAGACTATGGGAATAAGGTCGATGGAGAATGACCGGCTAAGACAATACTACAACCCTTGACTATCTGCGTGGCTTCTAAACTCTTACCGTTAGCTAGTTCTACGATGTGTTTGGTGCTTAGGGGTGTTGATGTACATTTTAGCAATTTACTGGCTTTCACAGAAATATAACTTGTATCCGCACCCGAATCGAATAAAACAGTAACATAAATATCATCAAGGAGAAACTTACCCATAACCACGTTGGGATCGTTCACTGCGTCACCTCGACCTAGCACAAAAGCGCGTCCCCTAGCTTCGTTGCCATTATTGTTGTTGTTTCCCCCGTTGTTGTTGTTGTTCCCATTGCCCTGATTGTTGTTGCGATTCTGGTTCTGGTTCAGTTGAGGGCAATCGCGTTTGAAATGACCTTCAGCCCCACACTGGAAACATCCCCGGTTCCCACGCTGTGGCGGCTGCTGCTGGTCTTGTGGAGCTGGTGGTGGGAGTTGTTGGTTCTGGTTTGCTGGCCGTGAGCTTCTACAATCCTTTGCCTCATGACCCGGCTTGAGGCATCTTTGACATCGTTCCCTGCGACACCTTCCACTATGGTGTTTGTTGCACCTACCACACCATGGGTGAGTTCCCCTATAACCATTCTGCCCCTGACTGCCCGATGATTGCTGATTCGGACTCTGATAATCGTTGGTGCGACGCTGCTGTGTTTGGGACTGAACAGATACTGATCCCTTGCTGGAGTCCCCATCCCATTTCCGTTTGTTGTCACTGGGAGTAGCAGAAGTAGTGACAGCAGTAGTGGTAGCACTGATGCGTTTTGGCAGCTTGTTCTGTTCCACCGCCTGATCCGTGAGGCGATGAGCAAGACGCTGGATGTCTTGGATGTTATCGAGGTTTGCCGATGTAACATGGCTCTGAATCTCTGAGGCTAGACCCTTGAGGTACAATTCGATACGCTTGATGGGAGGGTCTACCATGGTAGGACACAAAATAGCCAGTTCGTTCGATCGCTTCGTATAAGCTTCTATCTCTGACCCCGTCATCTTCAAGTGATAAAACTCATTCTCCAACTTGTGAATATCATCCCTTGTGCAGTACTCACGCTTGATAAGTTCCTTGAATTCGTTCCAGGGTGTGGCGTTAGCAGCTGCCAACCCTAAGATCTGAACTTGGGCGTTCCACCAAGTTAGTGCTATTCCTTCTAGCGTGCCAGTGGCGTATTTCACCCTGCGAGCCTCAGGGCATTCACACATCTCGAATACTGACTCTAGCTTCTCAAACCTGTGGAGGAGTCCCACTGCCCCCTCTGTGCCGCTGAAAGTACTTGGACGACAGTCCATGAAGTTCTTAAAGGTGAAAACTTGCTGCTGCGCTGGTTGACCTATTGTGTACGAATAGGGCAAAGTTTAAATACAAGGGCTAGTTTAGGAGTGTAGGATCTAAAGATCCTAGCGTAAGTTATGACTACAGGATATACTACCTGCTTGAGCAGCTGCAAGTGCCGCAGCAACTTGAGCTTGAACGAGAGCCTCTAGCTGGGCTTGTGTCATGTTAATTCGTCCAGACATGATCTTCATAGTAAAAGTAACGCAAGTGAGAGTGGTTCGCGAGTAGGGCGATGACAGAAAAGTGTAAGCACGTAGGTGTTCTCATGTAATAAAGTCATGTGTATCTAAACGTAATGCGAGCAAAGTTCTATATAGTTCTAGCATACATGCAATAAACATAAACCTTATTACCTAGGATGTCGAGTCTTGCACGTGGAGCGAAGCGTCGTTGTGGATCGTTGCGAGCACTGTTCTGGTTATAGTCTGGTTTTAATAAAAACGTTTTCCCATATTAAAACCTAGTTCTCTATAACCAATGGCTCTGATACCAATCTGTCACACCCCCAAAATCCCACACGCGGAGTACCACCGCTTGGAGGCGTGACGTGACCAGGATCAAGCCATCAATCATATCAAACATAGCATTTAATAATGAAAGTAGATAAAGTAATTCATCACGACATGATTGATGTTTCAAAAACCAAACTTTGTTTAAGTAGCGGAAGCATAATAATGAAAACCCAAATAAGTTATAAGTTCAAATATCGTTCACGATCCGTATCCCACAACGACCTGCTCCTCCCTGTGCAAGCTCCATAATGTACCTAAGGTCCTGCAAGGCATGCAGCAGATAATCAACAACTAGTTGAGCGAGTTCACAGTTAACAGTTCAGTAATAGTATAGTGTGAGTAGCATTTTGTTCGTTCGTTAAGTCGTACATCGTTTAGTTCGTATCGCGGCCTCCCAGGCAGGTGTGCGAAGATATTAGGGGATGTTCCTCCCGAGTATTCTAGACTAGGTTTGTTTGTATCGCGGCCTACCAGGCAGGTGTGCGAAGATTTGCAGATTATAGTTCGCGGCCTTCCAAAGGCAGGTGTGCGAAGTCAGTCATAATATCGCGGCCAACTCTTGGCATGTGTGCGAAGATCGTTCAATGAGTGTTACTAGTCTAGCAGTAGGTTCTATCATCTATGTACGAACAGTAAATCATCAAATCCCCATTCCCACCCTGGGAACCCCATGCCTTGGCTTGTGTGAACTCACCTTGGGTTGCTCGGCAGATACACAGAAAGTACAGGTAAGCTAGTAAGTGGTCAACCACGTCCTATCATGGTTATTATACAAGTCAGGTGTGGTTCAAGTAATCATAGCAAACACGTATAGCATGCAAACAATCAAAGTATAGCAAATTCACCACATGTGCGATTCGGATGTCTAAGCCCAAACTATACCCGGCCCAGCTAGCATAGACAGTCCAATTAGCAGTCAAGTACGTAAGTCCAATTACTTGGCCCAATCGATTGGGCCCGTGATAGGGTAGGGTCCAAAACAGTGTGTGCGAAATAACTGGTCTCGAGTCGCAACCAGCAATCTCGAGTCGCAACAGGAGTGTCTCGAGTCGCAAGAGGGCTGGTCTCGGCTCGTCATGGTCCGGTTTCGAGTCGCAACGGGACTCGCAACCTCGGTCTCGGCTTGTCATGGTCCGGTTTCGAGTCGCAACGGGACTCGCAACCTCGGTCTCGACTGGTGCGGTTTGTGCCGGAAGTGTGTGGTCTCGAGTCGCAACCGTGTGGCTATCAAATTGTAACAGATTTCCATGTTTCATGCAATCAGTTTCGTGGTTTCCAAACTTGCATAAAATCAATCAACAACTAACAGTTTCACAATATGTAATTTCTCGATCAAACAAGGCAACTTATTCTTAAATCCATATGAACCCTAGTATCATACATATGAACAAGCTTGAACAATAATTTACCACAACACATATAATCAGATTTAAACTCTATAACCTAACCATAATATCCGAGTTCAACAATATCCCAGCCGGTTGATTCGAGCATCATATGTTTAACAAATCTATAATGCAATACATGAGAGCCGATTTCATGACAAGTAACCACATATCATTCAACAAGATCAATCATGCTAAACACAATTCCTATATCATCATGCATGACTATTATAAACACACATCAATCGATACGAAATCATAAAGCAAGGCACTAACCAAAAGGTAGAGGATGATCCGATTACAAGGCTTCGAGAATTGAGGGGTGTTGCCGTCGGGTTCCAAGAGAAACGAGAGAGAGAGGAAAAGAGCTTCTAGGGTTTGTGTGTGTTAATGTGTTTTTGCAAAACAATGAAAATCAAACCCCTACATTTGGTTTTGTGTTTGCGAGTGGGGAGTGGGCTGAGCCCAACTCGGCTGCCCTATGGTGTCCGATTACAAGGAGTGGCCCGAATGGGCTTGTGTGACCGGTTAGCCTTGTGCGATCGGGTTATAGTGTGTGGTTTGGGCTCGTGTAACATTCATATAACATACATACACACATAATGCACATAATAACATAACATTCATTGGATCAAAGTATCGCATAGGCATGTAACGTTACACAAGATAAGTCTAAAGTACAGGTTGTCACACCGTGTTCGCTATTTGTAACTGTCCCGCTGGGGACAGGGTGAAATATGCTGCGGGTACCTTGGCGGATGGTGCCCTAACGTGGTGGAATGCTCAAGTCCAACTGTTGGGCATCGAGGTAGCGAATGCTACAACTTGGGATGACTTTAAAGAACTGATTCGGGAAGAGTATTGCCCTCGGGACGAGGTCCAGAAGTTGGAAAACGAGTACTACGACTTGAAGATGGTTGGATCCGAAGTCGAAGCGTATGTGAAGCGATCGTATGAATTGGCTGACATGTGTCCGAACTTGTCACGGCCCATGTCTCGGAGGATTGAGTTATTTATCAAGGGGCTGCCTCCGCGTGTGAAAAGCCTGGTTACTGTAGCACATCTTAATGATTTGACACAGATTGTCCGTTTAACCCACAAGATTGTGGATCAAGAAGTAGAGAGCAACTCGTTACCACCGCGTGTTTCAACCACTACTACTGCTGCACCCACTGCCACTGCGTCCGCTAATGATAACAAGCGGAAGTGGAATGATTACGACAAAGCATCTAGTGCGGGTCAGACTCAGAAAAGGCCAGACAACTATAGCAATCGCGGCACCAGCCAGTCGTCTTCTATCAATCAAGGCCAAGGGGGTAGCCAAAGTCAGGGTCAGTATGCGGGGAGGAAGCCACGGTGTAACAAGTGTGGCTATCATCATTTCGGGTCGTGTGGTCGGACATGTAACAGGTGTGGTAAGGCGGGCCATGAGGCCAGGGATTGTAGAGCTCCACAGCCCAAACACCAGCAGCAACAGAACCAGCAAAATCAGAGACAGCAGGGACAACCACCCCAGCAGAATCAGGGCTTCAGAAAGGGGTGCTATCAGTGTGGGGACGAGGGTCACTTTAAGCGGGATTGCCCTCAGCTAAACCAGAACGCTAACGACAACAACCGCCCGAATAATAACAATACTGGGAACAACAACAACAACAACAACGGCAACAATGGGGGAAATGGTGCTCGAGGCAGAATGTTCCAGCTTGGAGCAGGGGATGCCAGGAATGACGGCAACGTTGTAACTGGTACGTTTCCTGTTAACAATCGTATTGCTTCTGTATTATTTGATTCGGGTGCCGATTGGAGTTATGTGTCCCTAGAGTTTAGTCAACGATTAGGGATAACCCCAACACCTTTAGAAGTTAAACAAGTAGTAGAGCTAGCAGATGGTAAGACGATAGAAGCCTCGAATGTCCTTTTCGGGTGCAAACTAGATCTCGTGGGTCAGGTGTTTGATATTGACCTCCTTCCTGTTACACTCGGTAGTTTTGACATAGTGGTAGGCATGGATTGGTTGTCTAAACACCAAGCAGAAATTTTGTGTAAGGAGAAGATTGTGCGTATTCCTCTCCCTGATGGGGAGTCATTATTAGTTCAAGGGCATCGTAGTGGGACGATGGTTGGTATTATCACGGCCATGCGTGCACAGCAGTACCTACAAAAGGGGTATCCTGCAATGTTAGCGTTAGTTACCAACGCTCAGCCTGAAGAAAGAAAGATCGAGGATCTACCAGTAGTGCGAGAATTCGCTGATGTGTTCCCAGAGGAGTTACCAGGGTTACCTCCTCACCGACAAGTAGAATTCCAGATTGATCTTGCGCCAGGAGCGGCTCCAATTGCTCGAGCTCCCTACCGGCTAGCACCTGGGGAGTTACAGGAATTATCTAATCAGCTACAAGAATTGTTGGATAGGGGTTTTATTCGACCCAGTTCTTCGCCTTGGGGAGCCCCAGTTCTGTTTGTGAAGAAGAAAGACGGGTCATTCCGTAGGTGTATCGATTATCGAGAGCTCAACAAGGTAACCATTAAGAACCGCTATCCGTTACCACGCATCGACGACTTGTTTGACCAGTTGCAAGGGTCAAGTTTCTATTCAAAGATCGACTTAAGGTCGGGTTATCATCAGGTGCGGGTTAGGGAGGATGATGTTCCCAAGACTGCTTTTCGAACGTGCTACGGACACTATGAGTTTTTGGTCATGCCGTTTGGATTGACGAATGCACCCGCGGTTTTCATGGATCTCATGAACCGCGTATGTAAGCCATACCTCGACGAGTTTGTTATAGTGTTTATTGACGACATTTTAGTCTATTCCAAGAACAAGGAAGATCACGAGCGTCACCTACGCCTCATCTTGGAACTTTTGAGAAGGGAACAGCTGTATGCAAAATTTTCTAAGTGTGACTTTTGGATTCGAGAAGTGCATTTCCTTGGCCACGTTGTTAATGAGAAAGGGATACATGTGGATCCTGCAAAGGTGGATGCAGTTAAGAATTATGCGGCACCAAAGACTCCCTCCGAGGTGCGACAATTCCTTGGACTCGCAGGATATTATCGAAGGTTCATTAAAGATTTCTCGAAGATCGCGCAACCCCTCACCTCGCTGACATAGAAGAACACGACGTACTCTTGGGGAACGAAGCAGGAAGAGGCTTTCCAAGTTCTGAAACAGAAACTTTACAGTGCACCAATCTTGTCTTTACCAGAGGGCACCGAAGATTTTGTGGTATATTGTGATGCGTCGATTCAGGGTCTCGGTTGTGTGTTAATGCAGCGCGAGAAGGTGATAGCCTATGCCTCGCGGCAGTTGAAGATTCATGAGAAAAATTACACGACACACGACTTGGAGTTAGGAGCGGTGGTATTTGCGTTGAAGATCTGGAGGCACTATCTGTACGGTACCAAATGCACCATCTACACCGACCATAGGAGTCTTCAGCATATCCTCGACCAGAAAGAATTGAATATGCGACAACGACGATGGGTGGAATTATTGAACGATTATGAATGTGCCATCAAGTATCATCCGGGCAAGGCAAACGTTGTAGCTGACGCCCTCAGCAGAAAGGATAATGCACCTAGGCGTGTACGAGCATTGCAACTCAGGATCCAGTCCAATCTTCCTTCCCAGATACGAGACGCTCAGTTAGAAGCGTTGAAACCAGAGAACGTCCAAGCTGAAGCTTTACGCGGCTCAAGACAACGACTAGAGCAAAAGGGAGACGGTGCTTACTACGTAACCGGACGCATTTGGGTCCCATTCTTTGGCAACTTACGAGAACTTGTAATGGAAGAGGCACATAAGTCACGTTACTCCGTACATCCTGGATCAGATAAGATGTACCATGACTTAAAAACTACGTACTGGTGGCCTAGCATGAAAGCTCATATAGCAACCTACGTCAGCAAATGTTTGACTTGTGCTAAAGTCAAAGCGGAGCATCAAAAGCCCTCAGGCCTACTGCAGCAACCAGAGATACCCACATGGAAGTGGGAACAGATCGCTATGGATTTTGTGACAGGATTACCCAGAACTCAGGCTGGGAACGATACCATTTGGGTGATTGTTGATCTCCTCACAAAGTCACCACACTTCTTAGCAATCAAGGAAACAGACAAGTTTTCTCAATTGGCAGCAATCTACCTTAAGGAAGTGGTTTCTAGGCATGGGGTGCCAACTTCTATCATTTCAGACCGAGATCCGCGTTTCACTTCAGAGTTATGGCAGTCAATGCATAAATCGTTCGGTGCCCAACTCGACATGAGTACCGCTTATCACCCGCAGACGGATGGTCAAAGCGAGCGCATCATCCAGACACTTGAAGACATGTTGCGGGCGTGTGTGATTGATTTTGGGAAGGGGTGGGAGAAACACTTGCCATTGATAGAGTTCTCCTACAACAACAGCTACCATACAAGTATTAAGGCAGCTCCGTTCGAAGCACTGTACGGACAGAAATGTCGTTCACCTCTCTGTTGGCTTGAGGTGGGTGATAGTCAGATCACAGGCCCTGAGTTTGTGCTTGAGGCGTCAGAAAGCATTGTGCAGATCCGAAACCGTATGGCCGCAGCTCGCGACCGCCAGAAAAGCTACGCTGACAAGCCTAGTAAACCGTTGGAATTTGAAGTTAATGATCGCGTTATGTTAAAGGTTTCACCCTGGAAGGGTGTGGTGCGTTTTGGGAAACGCAGCAAACTAAACCCTCGTTATGTAGGACCATTCAAAATTTTAGAACGGATTGGAAAGGTGGCCTACAGGTTGGAATTACCCGCTGAGTTGGGTAATGTCCATGATGTGTTTCACGTATCGCAGTTAAAGAAGTGTTTGGCTAATGAAACACTAGTTGTACCATTTCAAGAGCTGAAGATAGATGACAAATTGCAGTTTGTCGAAGAACCAATTGAGATTATGGATCGGGAAGTTAAAGTTCGTAAACACAGCCGCATACCGATTGTGAGAGTTTGTTGGAACTCAAGACGTGGTCCAGAGTTCACGTGGGAACGCGAGGACCAGATGAAACTTAAGTATCCACATTTGTTCCCCAAAGATCAGGCAAAACCTAGCAAACTTAATGTTGATGCAACTAGTGAATTTCGGGACGAAATTCCCATTCAAGTGGGGGATGATGTGACACCCCAGGAAAACTAGTGAACAATATAGCTTACGTTAGTGAGTGCATACCAAATTTCGGGACGAAATTTTTTTTTAGTTGGGGATACTGTGACAACACGCAATTCGAACCTATTTTATGTAACGATACATGCTTATGTGAATTATTATAATTATTGATTGTTATGATTTTGTGTTGTGTGTAATGAAATGTATGTATGTGTATAATGGCCCAACCGCACAACATGAACCAACCGCACAACACACACACTCGAACACACAAGGCCATTGGGCCGTATTGCTTGCACTCGGATCAAAAGGGCAGCCCAAGTGTGGGTTCGGCCCATCCCCCTAAACCGATTAACACATGAGATGTTGTAACCATCTCACATTTTACCAAAACACACAAGTCACACAAACCCTAGCTCTCCCTCTCTCTCTCCCTCTCACGAACCGAAGGCAGCCAAACACCCTCCTCATCGAAGTCCATAGGATTCGGATCATTCCCTGAAACGGTTAGTGTCCTATGTTTTGTTACTTGGTATTATGATTCATGTTTTGATATTATGGTTAGTGTGTTGACATGATTATCGATGAGGAACCGTATGTGATGTTCTTGTTGATCGGCTCACATATAGATTGAATGATAGTGATCATGAAATCGGCTTGTTATGAATGTTAGAAAGTGGTAGACATTAATCGGATTTGCATGATATTAACCAAGAACCGAACACTCAGAAATCGGCCCTGATGTATTATAAACCGGATGATTATTGTTCATGTTGGTAGATCTTTAGGGTTCATAAGAATCTGGATAATATGTTTAAGAATATTGTTCATGTTGAATCGGATTAGGGTTCTTATGGGTTAGTCTATAATTGCCTCGTTTGATCGATAATTGATTGGTTTTGAAACTATTAGATGTTAATTGATAGTATGTTAAATTGGAAACTGATAAATTGTTGTAACCGAATTGCTTGATTTTTGGAATGATTGAACTGGTCGCACAAGACCTCTTGATCGTACAAGAGGTCCACTCGCACAAGGCATCTCGGTAGCACAAGATGCCTACTCGCACAAGGCATCTCGGTAGCACAAGATGCCTACTCGCACAACTAGATCAGTCGCACAAGCTGATCTGATCGCACAAGGGGCCCTGATCGCACAAGGGGTCTCCAGTCGCACAAGGATGTTTGTTTGATTATTGTTTGGGCCGTATGATAATTGTTGGGCCAGGTACGACCGCACAACCCAATAGGATCGCACAAGGCCTAAGGTTATTTACTGGGCCGTAGACTTGGGCTGGGTAATAAAGCTGATCGCACAAGTTGTTGTTCGGTTTAATTGTTGGGCTTACTTAATGTTTGGACCGGGCTGTTACGGATCGCACAACATGTTGCGGATCGCACAACATGTTGGGCCGATTACTTTTGGGCCTAGTTTACTCGCACTAGTTGAATGCATTGTTTAACTGTTACGTGTTTACCATGATCTTCGCATGTCCGTACTGTGTTAACTTATGTGAAACCAACGTGCATTACTTAAGTCAAAACCTGACTTGTATGGTAACCCTGTTAGGACGTGATTGATCACTCTTAATTCAAGAACCTTTTGTGTACCTTACCGAGCAAACCAAGGTGAGTTCACTGCATTTCTCAAGCATGCGTCTCGGTGGTTTGGGACAACTAGTAAACATTGGAAGGGAACATTGGGTAAACATTTAAATTGGGCTTTGATTATTGAATCTTGGGGTCTGGACACTTCCAGGTTGTTAAGGGGCACACTCCCCGGATACATATGGGCACACTCCCTAGGGTATCTAGCATGATATGAGCAACATCGTATTGCAACGTTGAATCGCATTAACATACATCTGGTAACAAAACACGTTAACAAAACTTTGAACTCACCAGCGTCGTCTGACACACTTGTCTGCATGCTTGTAGGTCATTAACATTTGGAACATGGACTTGCTATCTGGGAGTGCTGGAGTGGTCATGGATCGAGGCTCTTAGATTAACTTACATTTGATACATTGATTTTAAGTATTATTATGAAACAATTGCTAAACGATTTATTACATGCTTCCGCTACACAACATCTTGAGAATTGATATCATGTTTGACATTTTCTATTGTTAATTAATGGCATGTTTTATTAAGTATTTACCATTGGTTCAATGTGATTGGTGGCTCGTACTCTGATGCGTAACACGCCTCGCGGGGTTTCCGCAGGTGGAATTTTGGGGGTGTTACAATCCTAGTCCACATCCCCGGATCATCCTCCTCAAACACTTAAGCTTACCTTGCATATACAATACAGTTAGCTTCTTTATATGAATACATAAGTACATGCTTACATTCAATTCTACCTTTGGATCTTGATCGAGTCCTGGATTGTACGGTTTTCTTGTCACAAGAGCACACAGATTTGAGTTCAAGTACTTACTTCCTCGTACTTGATTCTCTCAAACCAGGACTCTGATACCAACTTGTAACACCCTAACATGTTTTAACCAAAAGAGACGCAGCGGAAAATACCGACTCAAAAATTCTTTCTTTCTTATCGATATTACATACTTGGGGGTTCATTTCTAAAATGTCAAACACTTTCTTGAAAATATTTACAACCTTCATTCTTAATTAACGCATCAAATGTAATATATAAATACAAGTCATGTGACTACTCTTCCCATACAATCCTTGCTCTTTGACTCGATCTTCAACCTCTTAGACTCCATAATGATGTTAATTCCGTGCAACCTGCAATCACCACATACATGCGCATCATTAATATTTGGTGACGTCATTTATAATCTAAACATACATAAACTAAATGACCATGCCACATTTTTCTTTTCTACTCATGCTTATCCTTTCGATTATCATTCCAAGTACAATCTTGCATCCCAATCATTAAATCTTCATAAGGACAACAATAGTATACCTGCATTTTCATTTCATTCTCAAAGCACTTGATTAGTAACGTTAATACTCAAACGTATTGTAGCCATGCATACATGTATACAAGCTCTATTCTTTCGTGTACAATCAATCCCACTTTGTGCATACACATTTATGTATATTTATACACACACACACACACATACATACATACAAGCTCTTACATACCACTTACATTCCCATATAATTTTACTAACATATCCTAGTCACAAAATTCATATAAATAAGTCTCATACGTACAAACTTACGTGCATGTTCATTTCTATTCATGCTTACCTATGGATTCAGTCACTAACATGTAGGTAGATCTATACACATACATATCTCCAAACTTATTTCTTTCCCACACATACTTTGAGTGAACGTTCTTGCTCATGAGTGAACATTTCAACTGTTGAGTGAACATTCTTACTGATGAGTGAACGTTCCAACTGTTGAGTGAACATTCTTGCTGACGAGTGAACGTTCCAACTGTTGAGTGAACATTCTTGCCGACGAGTGAACGTTCCAACTGTTGAGTGAACATTCTTGCTGACGAGTGAACGTTCCAACTGTTGAGTGAACATTCTTGCTGACGAGCGAACGTTCCAACTGTTGAGTGAACATTCTTGTTCAGTGAACATTTCAACTCTTGAGTGAACATTAGCTGTAGATTACTACAGCTTGCTGTTGTTTCCCCTTGTCTGCTTGTCCGTAAGCTACGGCTGACCTGCCGTAGCTTACGACAGGTTCTTTTACTCTAACCCTTCTTCCTTTTTAATTTTCACAAGACAACCGTTAGATATATGAACTTCCTTCTTCCATATTTTTCATGCTTCCAAGACGTAACATGACCATAATTCTGGCCCCCATATCCTTTTGCTACTTAACCCTAAGATCAAACCATCTAACGCATCACGCTACGTTTCTTTCTACATTTTGACCCGTTCACTTCTACCGCGTAAGTCCAAACATAGATGACCACCAACGACTTACCAACTTAACTTCATTTATATGTAAGAAGTGATTCAGGAAATCACTTACTTTAAGCATCCTTGTCTGTGCTTGCTTCCTCGCCTCCTTTTGACCTGTTAGCCTTCCATGCTTGAGTCCGTGCCAATGTGCTTCCTATCCTTTCATGTCACCACATCTATATTCTTCATTAGCATACAAACCCATACTTATAGTCAATCATCTCCAATTCATACTTTACATTAGACTTTCATTAATCATTTTTAACAACATAAGGTATAGATCAACAATCACATCTTTTCAAGCTCGTATAATTCTACATGCATCATACACAACACATAATGATATAACATGTACCGTATGAGTTCTCGAGTCTTACATTTATGTTTGGAAGCCTACCACACTATTCTCACCTTCGTTGACTCTCCAGAAAGTCAACTATCAAACATACAAGTTTTCATCCTTATAACCATACGTTTACGTTGATAAAGTTAACCATACTAATAACACTACATGCATTTCATACTCATGTTCTAGGACACACATACGGGCATATAATTTCTTACACGCACACATATATGTAATACATATCATTCATACTATCATTTTCATGTGTCTGCAACTAACACTATAACACATATTAGCTAAACCAATATCATTCCAATATTACTCCTTTCTACAAATCTCATATGCTTCACATTTATTGTACGTTTAATCCATAATTTCAATTAAGAAATCAGTCAAACATATGGTGAACATTATACCACTCTAACATAGAGTACAACCTTCTAATGCATACTTTTTACCAAATCATATAATCAACCTAAAATCATACATGTATTCCATCTAAAATACATTTCTCATGTTCCATTACCACTAAATACATGACATTCTCATGTTATACATTTTCATCCTTTACTTGCATTCGATCTCTTCTAGCAATTTCACCTATACATTTCATCGAACACTTGGTGTGCATACCACTATTCAAGCATAATGTACAAGTCTATCATGCTTCACTTCCTACTTCATGATTTCATTCATCAACACCACTAAACATCAAGTAAACTCATATCATGTTCAATTTATCTAACAAGAATTCATCATATACCACATTATACATCAAAATTACACAAGAATTGAACATAGATAATTCATTCATATCACCATCCTTACCACTACAAGTGGGTTTTATAACAAAACATCAAATTACTTAAATTCTTGCATAACCCATGCCCTATATGGTCATTCTAACATATATTCATGCTTAATTTCATACAAATTCATGGATTGATCATAACCCACTTCATGCAAAACCACCAAATTGAATTCTACAACTTACCACATGTCTATTAAAGCTAGATGGTGAAGGATCTTCATTCATGCATTGATTTTAGCTTCAAATCCTTCTTCAATTGCCTTGATTTAGAGAGTTGTGGGGAAAACTTCTTTTTCTTCTTTCTGTGCATATGTATATGTCGACATATACATATTCCCCACTTAAAACCTGAATTTTTATAAAGTTTGTCCCAAATGCCACTTTTAGTCCCTCTAACTAGGTTTTTGGTTATTTGAACCCAATACTCCAATTTTCAACCATCCAACCTTTATGTTAATAACTAAGTTACATAACTTAGTTATTTTATCTCGTATAGTAAAGTAAGAAAATTTTTTTTATTAATTTCAATTTCGGTTTGTGGGTCGTTACAGCAGGTCGCCTTTTTATTTCAGTAGATAGAAGTCTCAAAACCCCTAAAATTCCCACCTGGAGCAACAAAAGCCTAACGATAGAACCAGCCAAAAACCCATAAATATTTACATGATAAAGTTATACTATTAGCAATGAACTGGCCAAAATAGCAAAACTCCAAAAAAGGTAAGAAAAACACATGAAGTTTAGGAGTATGAACATACCTGCAAGTCGCCACTTTTAGATCTTTGATTCCTTTCTTCTACATTCACAGTAACTCAAACAATCTTGTTGTACCTTTGCGCCGTTGAGCAAAAAAGCACACACAACTGTTCCAATTTCATACCTGCCACCTTCGATCCAATAACACTTTGAGATTGTCTTCCCTCAATTCTCAATTTCTCATTCATAATATCACCAATACCATACTCAACTTCCATCCACCTGGGCCATGGCTGACTCACTTTCTTTTCATCTCCATGGCGTCTCTGAAATAGCCGGCGACCACCGCTCTCCGCTCTAAAAACATGTCAACCCCAAACCCGTTACAAAATTGGTAGCGTGCATCGAGCCTACTGGAAATCCAAATGAAGTCAACACACACATTTAGCTAGTTTATTTATTTAAATTGCCTATCAAATTAATCACAACTATAAATTATAATAAAGTGCCATAGTCAGACAATTACTTGCAATATGATGATCCAATCATAAGCTTATATGTAATAGCACTCATGTCATCAATATGCTTCAAAAATCTAAATAAAGATATACTTTAATAAACCAAATACAATTCTTCCTTTAATAATTGAATATGAAGTAGTTTTTTTTTTTTTCACTAACCTGTGAATATATGCATTGAACTTGCTGGTAAAATTTGGGGTCATAAGGATGGGTTTGTTTGACTCGCTTGTTGCTGATGGTAGTTAGTGCCAGATATGTTTCATATACATACTCATATGGTGTACACCTTAGAACCCAACGTGGCACAGCTACTTGTTTAATAAATAAATGCTCTAAGTTGCAAAAACAACTGACCAACAACACTTCCAGTAGGGTTGATGCACATTACTTGAAAAATACCACATGTTCAATTTTACTAATAGACTGATAACAGATTACCTGTATGAATTGAACTTTAACAGATGTCTACTCCATTCGACTCATCACATGTTATACTTTACTCGCCGGAACCCTAATCGCCGCCTTCAGAAAACCTCCACATTTCGTCGGAACCCTAATCCTCTGAATTGTTACCGTCACCACCGTGTGCACATCAACATCGCTTCCAAGGGTTTCAGTCCTACTTGTAATCACCACCAGAACCACACCATCGCACCTGAACCTCCAAACTGTCACCATGTCTTGGAAATCGGACTTCTGATCTGTGTGGCGCAGGGGCGGATCTATTTAGTTACGAGGTGTAGCCCGGGATACCCCTCAACTTTCTTGGCGAAGTGTAATATTTTTGTTACAATCTTCATTTTATATTCAGGGATACCCCTAAGCAAATGTTAGGATACCCCTGAATTAGATGAAGATAAGAAATGGAAATTTATGGTTGACGGAAACAAAATTTCCCGGTGGAAACTTGCAGCGGTAGACACAACTTCTTAAAGAAGAAGATGAAAGTTCTTAAAGAAGAAGATGAAAATTATATTTATTATATAATATATAAAATAAGCATTGGGATAATGAATGGGGTTATTAATGAAAAGAAATCTGTCAAAAGTCAAGTAAAGTCAGAAAATTACAATTATTCAAATTTCAATTAAGATTCTTTTTAAAGGTAAATTTCACTAAATATTTAATAGTTATTCAAACTTCAATTAATATTTAACGATTTAGTTTTTTTAACTTATTGTACACATTACTTGTTTGTTTTATTTTTTTTACTTTGCTTATATATATTTTTTTACATGTACTAAAGGTTCCTTAAAAATGATACGTGCCTACAAGGTTCACAACTGAAAAGATTAAAAAAGAAAATGATATAGGAAGAAAAGGTTAAAATGAAAATAATACATGAAGAAATATTGAAATATTTCTTTCTAAATATATATGATTTAATAAAAGGACTAAATGTAAAGAAATACTATATAAACATTCACACTAAACGTATCTAAAATACAGAATTTCAGTTATATTTGTTTATTCAACTCGTGTCCCATGTGATACAAGTGTTTGTAACCTAATAATTCTATATATATATATAAGGGAAGGCTAGACAGAAAACCCTTAAGTTTTTAGAAAACTCTGGAAACTCAAATCTCCCCCCATTTTTACCCAACCTCCCGACATTTTTTTTTTAAAAAAATAACACATGTAATATACATGTTTTAATGTGTTTTGGGCCAAAAAAAAAAAAAACAAAAAAGCGCCGAAGGGATGTTTTTAAAAAAAATAAACAAATTTCAGCAATGTCCGGTTGCCTAACATGTGTTAGGCACAAAAGACAGAAACTTGCTGATTTTTTTTTAAAATCATTCCTTCGGCGCTTTTTTGATTTTTGTGGCCCAAAACTCTTAAAAACATGTGTATTACATGTGTTATTTTTTTCAAAAAAAAAATATCGGGAGGTTGGGTTTTCTAGGGTTTTCTATATATATAGGATTTTCTATATAGCCCTCCCCTATATATATATATATATATATATATATATATATATATATATATATATATATATATATATATATATATATATATATATATATATATATATATATATATATATATATATATAGGGTAGGGTTCAAGAGTGAACAATGATTTATTTGTGAACAAAATGAACTTATCCTGACCATTGATTTTGTAGATCTAGATTTTTTCTTTAATGGCAAGATTGTAATTATCTTTTGTAACTTACATGTAATTTAATAGACACAAGGGTATAATTGTATATTTCTATCTTCATTTAATTAATTAATTTTTTCTCTCTCCTGATTTCTCTTTCCAATTAAAAGAATATTTAATTAAATTTTCTATATTTTTTTCCTCTCACATATTACCTAACTTATTATTTCGTAATTTAAAAAAATACAAACATTATCAAATATTGTTCCATCTAGAACATAATTAAAAATATTTAATTACATTCTCTATACATATATGTATTAGATCAATGTTTGATGAAAAGATGTATAGTGAAAACAATATATAGTAATACACAAGTGTATAAGTCTGGTATATATCGACATGTATACACTATGTACTTGAATAATACACCGGTGTATACGTCTGGTATATACCGACTCGTATACACATATGTACTTAATACACAAGTGTATAAATCTGGTTTATACCGACCCGTGGAAACAAGATGTAATAACACACAAGTGTATAAGTCTTGTATATACTAACCTCTATACACATATGTTAAAAATCATAATTTAATTAGGTTTAATATTTAATTTTAAAAGGAACATAACAGTTTATTTAAAAAAGCATTAGCCCTTCAATCTCTTATGATTAAAATAATAGAGAAATAATTAAAAATGAGAGAGAGAGAGAGAGAGTTAAGAGAGGAGAAAATTAAGGGATTTTAATTAAAAGTATTTGGCTAATGTCAATCTTACCCTTTTAATCTAAAAAAATGATCAAGGGCCAAGATTAGTTCACTTAGTTCACTCTTAAGAAGTTGTTCACTCATGATCCTAATCCTATATATATATATATATATATATATATATATATATATATATATATATATATATATATATATATATATATATATATATATACTAGCCGCACAGGGCCCATAAGGGCTCTCAAATTCTCAGGGATGACCATATGTAAAAGAAGGGCCCATTTTTACTAGCTACACAGGGAAGGGGGGCTCGATTTCTTAGGAACGGGTCTATGTAAAAAAAATTTGGGATACCCCTGAATTTTTCTTCTAGTTCCGCCACTGGTGTGGCGTGATGGTGCACGCACCGTTGGAGGAACGACTGGCCGACCGGACACTCCCCTGATCCTTCTATCTCTAGGTTTTGGGTGGGTTTTTGGAAGAACGTGGCCACCGTCTTGACCCTTTCCTTCTCTGTTTCGACTTCGAGCCACCACCTCATCACCGCTCTCACCCTAGCCGGACACCGGCTGTTCTCCGGAGAGCTGCCGTTTCGTGAACAGTCGCTCTTTCTTCCACATCTCCCTCTCTTTTTCTCTGGTTTCTCACTTTCTCTCTCTCTTAGTCTCTATTTCAGGCTCCCTCTCTATCTGTCGTTTTGATTTTATCTCCTCTCACTCTATTAAAGATGACACATGACTGCTTTAACTATTCATTAGGTTTGTCACGTGGCTCAGAGTACTATTCACAACTTTGTGTTTTTAATATATAGGAGAATTGATGGGCCACGTCATACTTCAACTCCAGCCCGACAAAACCCATGATCTAACTGAAGCCCACGTAGCATTTAAATAATCCACATTGGTTTAGTTTAGTTTCATGGCCCATTTTTTCGTTATTTGTATTTAAACTAGTATTAAGCCCCCTGCGTTACAGTGGGGACGTAAAACCGTGAAAAATAGGATCAATGCGACAACACCGTCAACGACCACGAACACTGAAGTTTCGACATGTTAATGCAGAAAAATTAGACCGAAATGTAAAACATAGAAAATGATAACCAAGTCGATTTAGGACCCGCGCGTTGCGATGAACTTATCAAACGGGAAAAAATGACGACATAAAAACGTTTAATCATACACACACGTTGTGTCATGTTAACTCGCAAAATTAAGAACGAAGCGTAAAACAAAACGTAAAAACATTGAACCACACACGAACGTTGTATTGTGTTAACTCGCAAACTTTAGAACAAAACGTAAAACGAAAATTTTGCAAAATATGAAAAGTATTAGGTACTAAAGTTGAAACTAAAAAAGTTTTGATGTTCAATTAGCAAATATAGAAACCTTTTGGGTTGAAAGTGTAATATCAATTATTTTATTTTTTTGAAAACCACCCTAAACATAGAATACAACTTCTTTATGCACCAAAATGTTGCTAATTTATAATAGGTAGTAAATAATAATAATAATAATAATAATAATAATAATAATAATAATAATAATAATAATAATAATAATAATAATAATAATAATAATAATAATAATAATAATAATCACGCACATGGGAGGATTATCATCATTCAAACTCAAATCTTATTCCACTGATACTCCATCTTGATTTTGTTGTCCTAACATTATGTCATTTTCAGTAGGATTTTGTCTACAAATTAACTGTGTTCTTGAAAGGAACCCCATACCTCACAAAGACATGACATAATCATAATAGAATGCATAATTCACATTCTAACTTAGATCGAAGGTTTCGGTTAATTTGTTCCATTTGGTGTCATAACCATTACCATCTTGTAAACTTTAATTCAAATATATCTAACAATTAGAGAGCAATTCAATTTTTATACAAGATACAAACATTTTTTAACAATAAAATAACCTATTCCTATACATTGCAGTATTTAAACCCTCCACCTCTAGAATAGAAGGGACTAGAAAGACACATTACCACTACATGATGTCTCTTGAGGACCATACAAAATACAAACTGATTTTCAAAAATGCATCCCTTTGCGGTTGCCTTGGTGTTCAAATACTAACATACCTACTGATTTCCCGAAACAACGTTTTTCCTTAACTTTCAATTCATCAACACTATTAGCCCTAAACATAACAAAGGTTGGATTGTGAAATTATGAGGTCTTGTAAACAAGGTGTTGAAATGCTATTTGAAGTTAAGAGGACTACAAGTACATATATTCCAATATTAATACGTCAAACCCATATGATTGGTGCATACAACATTAAATAACACATATCAACTTTGAGGTAAGGGGTTCCTTTCCAAGGGCACCCCTAAAATCCCATAGAAAATGATGTCAACTTGTATACCATGCATTTACATTGCATATATAAACAATCTATAATTTTATATACTATAACAATATTACTTTCTATAGTAAGTGGGTGGTAGGATTGTTCTTTAGGTTGGTGGATGATGCTCTTGTATGTATTGTATCCTCTCCAATTCAGGATACTAAATTCAGCCCAATCATGTAAATTTGGATTATATTTTGTTGCTAAGATATTAAATTGTTATATTAAAGAATAAAACGAAATAAAGGGTCTAGCAGTTTAAAAGTCAATGAATCATATTACCTCTTTACCAATTGTTTTATAAAAAAAAGTTGCATTATTGTTTATTTAGTAATGATTTCTTTTAAATCTTATAACTCTCTCTAAACTTTCTTGTTTCCATAGGAAGTACCAATGCATTAAAGATTCAATGTTTGTACGATACAATGTAGGCAATCGTGTTTATTATTCAGTTCCATAATGTATAACAAAAGGCTAAATATTGCATACATTGCTAGCTAGTGTGTGCCTAATAGACCGATAAGATATTCTTTGATGTACGGGCGTGTGTCATTTAGCATATCCTGGAAACAAACGACTTAAGTTCAGTAGCTAGGCAATCGTGTTTATTATTCAGTTCCATAATGTATAACAAAAGGCTAAATATTGCATACATTGCTAGCTAGTGTGTGCCTAATAGACCGATAAGATATTCTTTGATGTACGGGCGTGTGTCATTTAGCATATCCTGGAAACAAACGACTTAAGTTCAGTAGCTAGAACATTTCATATGTCACTCAATATTATCCTATATATACACAATCCTTGTTAGTAGCGGATCCAGTGGGTTCCTGGGTTCCCAGGAACCCCCTTGGTTTGGAAAAAAAATGGAAAAAGTTAGCGGAAACCTTGAATGATTTTGAAAAAATCAGTGAGAATATACCAAAAACAACCCCTTGGAAAATATTCCTAGATCCGTCACTGATCCTTGTGAACCTCCCATCCTGATGAGATATACTATGTAGACATATTCGTGTTCTTCATGAATCCTCTTGTTCTTAATTAATATGCATACATCTCAACTAAAGGGTTTCTTCCATCACTTGGTTAATAGATTAATTTTCGACTTCAGTGTTTATCATCCCCTTCTAAGGGTTATCCATAGTGTGTAGTGTACTAACATATATTGTGTAACATCTAGATAATTGTAATAGTCCACTGGGCAAAACCTAACTAATCATACATATAATACTCTTGATCAAAGAGATTATATAATCAAAATGCGTATATTTAGTTTACAAGTTAATAAACTTCTTAACAATACGTAAGTTACATGAATCGTCTATGGATTACCGATTATCCCAAACAACGCTACTATCTCTATATTATAGAAGACTCGAGAATTCGGGTCCTGCAACTAAATCTCGTGTCATTTTTATTTTCTTCGTTGCATTATTTTTTATTCGTCTTAATATCCACATAGCACTTGAAATGAAAATAGTTTTTGAAAACCCGAATTGGGCATTATCATAGGGCCCATCAAATTGAAAAAGCCTGGTAATCAACCTTGTGATCCAAGGCTTTGTGATATGAATATCAAGTCACATAGGTGGGGCTTAGATAGATGGGCCAGCAGATGTAAACTTAATCCTACTATTCAAGTGCAAATGGAAAAACAACCCATTAGAAATTTAGATATAGTTTGGTAGTGTTATTAAGGGTCCAGAGGAAGGAACTTATAGACTGGATCCGGTACAATAGGCCCAAGAAATCCAAAACCAAGACGATGAATAAGATGATAAGCCCATTTATAAACTCGCGTCATCATTTAACATATATTTTAGTCTTCTGATTGCGAAAATATGTGTTTTTATGCATTTGATGGTTATATTAGATTTTCTTCAAAATATCCGGGGTGCTTTACACGATGTTGTTGGTGTTTATTTGCAAGAGGGAGGGAGGAGATCGTACCGATAGAAGAAGGAAGGGATAAGCATTTGCTACAGAGTACCGGTATCACATTGATAAATTTGGTACCTACTTTTTCAGAAATTTGGTGTTGTTATTTTTGATACCAGTATTGGTTAGGTACCTATACCATATAGAGATGAGCATTTTATAACGAGTACCGGTATCGTACAGATAGATTCAGTACAGTAATAAGTACCCACTTTTCCATAAATTGGGTATCGGCATTTTCGGTACCGGGACAGCACCAATCTCGATCTTATCTCTAGAAGAAGGTGGTAGACAGGCTAACGCTATAGGCGAGACGATGGTTGATGGTTGCACTTTGTAACCCTGAGGCCTGAACCGGCATTAAAACCAATTAGGAACCGGACCGAACCACTCGTTGGATATCGGAGAACCCCTCCATTGAAACTGGTTTTGACTTCCGTTGACCAAAACTAAACTAGTTTGAGCACCTCTAGTGGCGAGAGAGAGTAAATGAACAAGCCCATTAAATATGGTAAGTGAACAAAACATAAACATTCTTGCCAAATAAGTAAGTGCTACAAGTTACCTACACAAATCAATCAGCATGCAGCATCAAGATGATGTCCACACATGAGCATTTCAAACTTCTTCACCCGGTCCCACAACCCATACCCCTTCTCACCATCACTGCCACGTGGATATTGTTTCTTCTTTTTCTTCCCACCCTTGATCACCTGACTTAAACTTGTACATGTGCTGCTTGTACTACTCACAGAACAACCTGTTTCATCTTCACAACTCCACCCAACACTACTACTACCACTGCTCTCCCCACCACCACCACCGTCACTGCAGCTGCCGTTTTTGACCATCAACTTTTTTATGTTTATATCTATATTATTCTTCTTTCCTTCATTCTTGTTTACTTCCATTTGGTGTTTCATCAACTTGTCATAATATTCTTTGTTCTGTTTCTTTAACGTGTGTATCTGCCCTTGAAGTTCGTCGATTTTACGACTCAGGGCGAACACGCGCTCGTCTTCTGTTCGTTCAAGTAACACGCATCTTGCGAGCTCGCCCGCCTTACGTTTCATGAACAATGACTCTGAAGCTAGCCTACTGTTTTCGTTACTTAGAACCACACGCTCTGATTCTAACACCTCTAGTAGACTTTTCTGTATCTCTATCTTCTTCTTCGACTCTTCCTACAAACACAAAACTGGTTATATAAAACATATATAGTTTTTGGATTCTAGATTCATCGGTTTAATAAATTCAAATAACATTTTTATTATTTAAACTATGCATAATAATTCATAATTTCAATGCGAAAGTTAAAATTGTCACTAATCAGTGCTGGTGGATCTAGAAAATCCATATAGGGGTAACATTTCTATAAAAGGGGAAACGAAATCGAAAAAACGTCAATTTTTCCAAAATTTACACTACTGTCGGAGCGTCAACGGAGCATCAAGGGGAAACGGAGGTTACCCCTTCTATCACTCTAGGTCCACCACTGTCACTAGTGGATTGTTGTTGGTCAGTGGCGAAGCTTGACCCGAATGACGGGGGTCGAAAACGTATATACCCAAAAATTTCTATAGAACCGGGGGTCAAAAACGTATATGCCCAAAAAAATTTATACGAAAACTACATATATAACACTACTGAGCGAAAAGTGTGATTAAAATTGGTTATATGTTAAATGTACCTCTGTATATACGGTCTTATTTAGTAGAGTTAAAACAATATGTACATGTCTTTATACGCTTCTGGCGGTTAACCGATTAAATTAAATATATATATTAAACGTGCCTCTGTATATATGTGAGTATGTGGATGTATATGATTACCTGTATCATATCCAAACTTTGTAGCTCATCCACCACGATATGGTAGTCAACAAACTTCATAACAAGCTCTGATATCACAAACACCGCGGTATCAGGTTCTAGCGGATGGAGTGGTGATTGGCAAGAAAGTGGAGTTTCGGTATGATCTAAGGAGTTCATGTAACATATTTGTTCTTGTCCGTGTACATTTTGTTGAGTTTGTTGCTGTTTAGAGAGTGTACGAGTGTAACGATCTGCTAAATAAAGGTAACGGTTGTAAAGGTCTTGAAGTAAGGCCACAAGTTGAGGGCGTTTTCTATAGTAGAAGTCTGCACGTTCCCCAAATGTGTCCGGCTTGTATTCCCCGTTAAGCGCTTGTATTTTATCTTCCATGTCTGTTTTCGTAACACATAAAAATGTATAAATCCATTGATGTGATATCGGTCTCATTAGACAACGTACCAAGCGTTAATTATAAATTGTAATAAAATTAATAATCAGTTTCGAAATGCAAATCTAAACACATGACTTTTGTTTGTTGATGGTACATAACATATGCACAGCACATTCAAATTTTGAAAACAAACTTTTAGAATTCACAAGATAATAATAAAAGGATTGGATAATTGATAGCTCCATTTGTTTTAGTTCTTGTAGTTGTTTTTATTTTGGAGTTGCAAACAAATAAATAAAAAGATGAAAGTGACCGTACATAAAAACAATCTTGGATAAAATCCAATAAACCAATCCCTCCCAAATCTATTTTAAAATCAAAACCTAAAACCATACCCAAAAGATTCCCCCTGCAGCTAAAAGAACAGTTGCTTTTTCAAACGTTTCATACGTCATTAGGTGAATCTCAATTTTTGATATTTTTTAATAATGTGTTTAGAGTTTATCCGTTATTATAAACTTGCCAAGGTTGGGAAAAAACTAATTAAATGAATCCAAACCGAGTTAACTAACAAAACTGCATTGAAACAACCAACTCAAACTAGAAACTAATAAACAACGGTTCAGCTTTGTTTTATTTAACGCAAATTGGATTTTAACCGGCTCTTTTTGGCCGATAGTAATCTCAACTCAGTTAATTACCCACAATAATCCAAACTCTTCCATTTTGTTTGTAAAATAGTCCGCCATTAAAAAAACATAACGGAGTTAAGTTTTTCTTCCAAATTACAAACTGATGTTTTCGGGCTTTTGATCAGAACAAGGATACGAGTCGATTGATGTAAAACTTAACTTGAAACGGTGCTCTAAAGCAATGTAACTTTTATAAACTCCATAACAAACTTTCAAATTCGCTAATAAGTGGTTAACAAAAGTTACAGGCCAAGGTGCATTTCTTTGTGCCACTTTGTTCTAAGCCTAAGCACTTCAAGCATAAATTTAAACCGAAACCAAATAGAAATGAAGCGAACCCAAAAGCAATGTAACTTTTATAAACTCCATAACAAACTTTCATAAACGCAATAAACATGGTCACAAAACTCATACGAACATGCATGACAAGTCATGAAAAGATGTTTCCATGTCAATATTTATGAATTTTACTTGTGGGAAATCTTAGCCGTTCAATGTCACGTGATTTGTTGGGTTATATTTAAGAAAGTAACGATTCATTTATTTTCTTACAAGCTAATGGACCCATCTACGTTTTAGGGGACACTTTAAATTATTTGCAAAAGCATTTGATGCTTGTTAAAAGGAGCAGATGGCCCACGTTTGAAACAATAAAATCTACATATCGATCATGATGACCAAAAAAAGTTGTTGGGATAATAATATTTAGAAGAGGAAACTATTGAATATGGGTTTCTTTTTTCCTGAGTAAATTGTCAAAATCGTCCTTGAGGTTTGAGTATGTTTGTCAGTTTCGTTCAAAATAATTTTTTGTACCATATTGCACTTCACTTTTGGGATTTTTTGACATTTTTATCCAAACGTCTAATTTTAGTTATTTTTTCTGGAAAACATTTAGATGAAAATGGCAAAAACTCCCAAACGTCAGGAACGACTTTGGCAAAAAAGTTAGACGATTGGATGAAAATGACAAATTAGCCCAAAAGTGAAGGGGCAATATAGTAAAAAAAATTGTTTTGGATGAAACTGATAAACGGGCCCAAACCTCAGGGACGATTTTGGCAATTTACTATTTTTTTTAATTATTTGCTGTATTTATTTGTATTTAAAGATGTGGAACTTATATCATCTGATATTATTTATTTAATATCAAAAAATTTAATACCTATTCGACCCAAGTCTCTTTACACTTGTCTAAACACACGAAGATATATAAAAATAGTAAATATGTTATTTGTTACTTATAAAGCGGATCAAAATTGATAAAGTGACATTTTAAATGTCTAAACAATGCTAACACTGGTATATATATATATATATTATCAAACTAGGTTATAACCCCGTGTATTACACGGGGTTGAATAAATAAATTTTATATACTAATAATAAAATAAGATATCTTTAAAAACTCATTTCTTTAAAACCACGTGTATTACACGGGTTGAATAAATGTAATATTGTATACCAAATAATAAAATGATACATCGTTAAAAAACCTCATTTATTACACGGGTTGAATAAATGTAATTTTATATACCAAATAATAAAAAAATTACATCTTTAAAAATATGTGCATTACACGGTTTGAATAAATGTAATTTTCTATACTGAATAATAAAAAAATATATATCCTTAAAAAACCCCATGTATTGTACGAATTGAATAAATCTAATTTTATATATCAAATAATAAAAAGTTATATGTTAAAAAACCTCATGTATTACATGGGTCGAGTAAATGTAATTTTGTATAGTGAAAATAAAAATAGTTAATATATTAATACAAAGTTTGGTTTTCATGATAAAAATAGATTATTCTGTTTTTGCAAAATTTGTTGACGAAGTCTCAATAAATTTGACTCTTTATTTAAAACTACGTAAATGTATAAATGATAAATAATATTAGTTAATTTTATTTTAAGTTTCGTAAAATCTATTTGATACCAAACTAAACAAAACGTTCAAATATAATTAATTCAAATAAATAATATTATAAAGGGTAAATTACGATTTTGGCCCCTGTGGTTATATCACTTTTACTCTTTTGGCCCAAAAAAGAATCTTTTAACATCTGAGCCCCCAACGTTTTTTTTCTAACCCTTTTTAAAAAATTAAATGGGAAGGAGATTAAACTAAATAATAATAATTATCCATAAGATATTAAACTAATAATATTTAGTAGGAGGGTTATCTATAATATAAGATATTAAATTAAATAATATTTAGTAGGAGGGTTATCTATAATTAATTAGAAGAGATTAAATTAAAATAATAATTATCTATATGAGATGGTCTAATATGATGACAAGTGTCCCGAAAATAATTTCTTTTATTATATAGTATAGATATAGATAACATAGTAAAAAATGTGTAAGCAATCAAAAAAATAATGAGATGGTGTTTCACGTTAAAAAAAGCGTAGATATAATATCCACATAAGAAAACAAAACCATCGTTAAAGCATCTACAAGTGTAATGAATATGTGTGAACCATACGTGTATTATTGATCTCACAAATTCGTATATTTTGAGCAGAGTTAGTAACTATAATATATCAACTGGATTTAAAGTTTTTAAGTATTTTAAGATATTGAGAAAACTTTTGGAGATGGTAAGAGAACGTAGTTGGTCATACATTTATTACTTTTTAACACGAGTTTATTTTATTTATTTATTTATTTATTTATTTTTAATGTCTAACGTTACTCTCCCACTACTATATTTACAAATAAACATCAGCTAACATTACACTTGTAATGTAGGGCAAACATCATATCATTAGACCACATGTCATAGCTTACACATTTATTACATAACCTAATTTTTTTACACCATCTCCAACAGCAAATCCTTGGACGCCCATGACCGACATAGAGGGATTCCAAGACAGGCAAGGGTTGGAGCAGTTCACTCGTAAAAAGAAAGCCCATGAGGAAGTATGTATAGCAGAACAAGGTGTGTGCAGGAATAAAAGAAAGAATCCGAGAGGACCTGAATCCATCCATATCCGTAAAATTTACTGTGTAAGGGTCGGAGTTTTTAAACAATAAATTTTTACATCAATCCATTTTCAACAGAGCTCAAACCATTAACCGAAAACAAAAGTAACACATTAACTTCAATCACTTTACTATTTGAATCAACCCCACCCTAGTTTGAGATGATCTAATTATTTGAACCTACTTTAGCCATATAATTTGTGGCTTTTCTACTTTATAAAAACACAAATCCAATTTCCAATAAAATAATGAAAAGAAAAAGCAGAAAATCACAATTATTTCAAACGAGTAAGACAAAATATGATGAGAGAAAAAGGTTCGCACCAGAAATCGAAAGCAGGAGCCACGAAGGCTTACTAGTGAACCTGCTTTTGCTCCGTCGTGATTTCTCCTCCTCGTCAACGACGTCGTTGCAATCTGTGTACATTACAGGCAACATCACATCAACTTGCTCTATAACCTGCAAAACATTACAACCAGATATAATAAAGCCACTGTACGATATTGAATCAGATGTAAAATAATTTAGCAGAATTGAAAACTTTAAATAACTGTTTATTTGTGTCTGTTAAATACTGAACAAAACGTACAACGTTTAATGCACACCAACCTAGGGTTTAAAGTTTCAACAACAATCAAATATACACACGTTTAATGCACAGTGAGAAGAATTATGGCAGATGAAGAAGAATTGGAATACAGACTCACTAATAAATCGTATCGTATCATAATTTGAGGCAGATCTAAAGGTGTTAACCGGATTAAAGTGCTAAACTACGATTAATCGTAAACAAAAACATATATCTTCCACAATATAATCGCTATAACAAAATCGTAAACATTCATCGTGCTTGAATCGGCAGTAGAACAAAATTTTCCAAAGAGTTGGTGCGATTAGCGTAAAACATGCTTATTACGAAGAAATACGAGAAATTTTCAGTTAAAAATTCGGAAATAGAAGTGGAAAATACCTTTGCTGGAGTGCAGTTGGTGTGGAGATGTGTGTGATGAAATGTGAAAGGTGTGTGAAGTGGTAGGGGTTTTGTGTGCAAAGATCCCGCAAATGCTTGTTTGATTTTCGAATATGGAAGTCTTCTGTGTGTTTGAATAAAAAGATGAAAAAAGTGGCAACAACAATAGGATAGATGAAAAAGTGCGACTCAAATACACATAGGATAATCTAGTGGTGGACACGGATATTTAACTATTTAAGTTTCACCTATAATGGGTTCGGGTGAGTTTTTCCCTTCAGGTCTCAAGTTCGAGTCTGGGTGATAGAGGTTTCTTATTGAGGGGTTTTAAATTGGGGATCTATTGTGTGAGGTGGCTCTCTAGCGCGGACCCGGTTAAAACAACGTATGCTAGACTTCCCGACATTCACGAATAATTCACACCTTTCAAAAAAAAAAAAAATAGACAGAGCAAGAGCTCAATGAGCCACCTCTTTTGAATTCGGTTTGTTTCCGGCTCAAATTCTAAAGCTTAAGAGTTAAGCTTGACTCGTGAGTATTTTTTTAAGCTTAAGTTCAATTCGGATGTTATTTATTTGCTAATTTATTAATTTATTTATACACATTTATAGTTGTTTAATGTGTGTGTATATATATAATTGTGTACTTATTGTCGTAACATAATATAAATTATTTGGTTAAGTTTATCGTAATTTTATATATAATAATTAACATGTAAATTTATATTTTAATATATTAATAAACAAGTGATATAATAAAAATGTTGGGATCGCAAGCCTACTTCAGCTTGATAAGTGAAGTTCGAGCTCACTTAAGGTCAGCTTAATTCGAGCTTTAAACGAGTGGATATCAGATTGATTCTGAACGTTGTTAGTCATGAAGACCTTTTGGTCTTTAGGATCATTACGAATATTATGCTTCATAATCAAGCTCTAACGTAAAAATAGGTATGTGTCTCTGGAGCCAAAAATAGGACCCCATACCTTTTTCCTTAAACCACTCGCAGTGGTCTCGTGGTTGGGAGGACCATGAGCCACCACGAGGTAAACACCACCCCCTGACTTGAGAAGTGTTGATTTTGGCCTCTGTTTGTGGTTGGGGTCATGCAATGAGAAGTGTGGAAAGAAAAAAAACTAGCCAATGGCTTGTGAATGTTAGGCATTATTATTATTATTATTATTATTATTATTATTATTATTATTATTATTATTATTATTATTATTATTATTATTATTATTATTATTATTATTATTATTATTATTATTATTATTATTATTATTATTATTATTATTATTTTCAATTTCAAACCATATATATAACTCACTAATTTCACATGCTTTACCACTACGCCATTTCACGTGCTCTTTACTACTCATGGTCTTATGTGAGTATTAAAAGGAGGAACAGAGTTTTGGCCCATGCACCTACTTCGGCCCATGCACCTACTTAACAGATGTTAATGCTATAGCACTTATGTGATGAACTATATGGACCATCCGATGTTGGGTGAAATAGAGTATGGGTTGTTGGGTAATGCCGAGGACCGATACTTTGGGTGTACAAACATGCTACCACTTTGGAGTGGATCCAGTTGGAGTGAAAAAAGCAAGGGATTTAGAGTTTCATTTTTCAAGGGTGTTTATATTCGTAAACTAAGGTGTTTGAAGATAATTAGATAAAAGAATGAGATTTTTAATTTTCAGAAAGTTACAAATATAATTACGAACTTATTGTAAAGTGTTATAAGTTTTGAGTGTTTTTAACTTTTTATTTTTTAAAAAAATACAAAAAAAAAACAAAAAAACGAAGTTGAAAACGATGCTATTTTGATCATTTAAAACCTTGGCAATATACTTAATTTGACATCCAAGCCCATTCTCACAGGGTCCAAACCTACAGACCGCAGTGGCCCAAATCCCTGCTATAGTAACTAGTGGCCCAGTTCCCATTCTTGAATTCTCCTTCGTGACTTTATCTCCTTCTCTAAGCAATTGATCTATTTTTTATCGTGTGTATGTTGGAATTGAATATTTCATCTAAAAGTGTCTGAAATTCTCATTCTCATTCTCATTCTCAATTCTCAATATATATATTTATCATCATGTTTAGAGCATCCTCAATACAAGGTTTCTTCTAGAATCTATGGTGTTTTTGGAGGATGCCCATTGGAGCCGTTTTCGGTCACGCGCTTTTCGCATGGGCGTCTATGCTCTCGGACAAGCTTGGATGAACAGGGGCGGAGGCGATGGTTGGGTTATGTATTTTTTATAATTATATTTCAAATAAATGTGTGTTTTTATATATATAATAATGATTAAGATCAAATACAAAGTCTCTTAAAAATAAGAAGTCGTAAAAAAATGTATCAAACAAACTCCAATTGACCCTATTCAAGCGGCATTGGAACCGTCTCATCGAACTCTACGATATGATATTTTTAAGTTTTTGTTTTAAGATGTTTAGCTTGTAGATTTTAGACTTCTTGTTTACATCATTGTGTTCTTTTATTTATCATTGTGTCTTTTTTATATTTGCGTCATTGTGTCTTTTACGTGATTCATTGTGTTTTTTTTCTTCGACATTTTGTTATATTTTTGGGCATTGTGTTATATTTTGTTGGACATTGTGTTATATTTTGCAATCCATTGTGCATTTGTATACTTCTTATTTTTAAGAGTCTTTGTAGAATAAATTTACCCTGTATAATAATGTAAAAGTATTTTTAAATATTAATTATTTCTTTTATTATTTTATATCATATGAAACTAAAAATAGTTTAGTATAAAATACTAGTTTAGTTATGAAAATTAATGTGAAAATAAGGGATGCCACAGAATGTAAGCATGTTTTGAGAAAAAAAAAATTTTTACGATAACTTTCTTTTAATCTCTGTCGTTTGTGATACTTGAACCTAATACCTCCCCGTTTAAATTTACCTTTGTCAATGTATCACCACCCTTAGTTGATATATTTGTGTAAGAAATGCTCTTTTAATTTTGTTTCTGAAGTATATCTTACTTTTTTACCACCTAGTCACATGCACACCTAGGGATGACAATCGAATTCTAACTTGATTGATAAACCCAAAACATTAACCTTTTTTTTTTGAACAACCATCTATATATAGATATAGAAGCCAGCAAGGGGCTGGAAAAAAAATACACCAGTTCAAAGAACAAATTCAATTACAATATAGCAGAAATGTCAAAAGTGACCCACTCGTTCCAGCCCGTTGAGATACCCTTTGCTCTATTCTTCATCCACAAGAATGATTCTTCTTTTGTCAACTCCACAATAGTCTGGACGGGGACAATGTTGTCGTTGAACTCCTTTACGTTTCGTGCTAACCATAGTCTCCACATACACGCCATAGCCACCATTTGCACTATTTGCTTCCACTTTTTTGATCCAACTTGAACCGAGATGTGCTCAAATATTTGCGAAACCGAAACCCACTCGCAGTCCACAGAGATTTTTAGCCACCTTTGAATGTTCCACCAAACCGCTTTAGCCCATAAGCAAGATACGAAGAGATGGTCGCTTGATTCCTCGTTTATTCCGCACCTGCTACAAAGATTGTTTGTGATATTAATCCCTCTTTTCACCAAGTTTAGTTTATCCGCAATTCTCCTAAGCTCGGCCCGCCAAACTAAGTAGTTAACCTTGAGAGGAGCCCAAGCATTCCATTTGAAGCATCCACAGTCGCTAGGAACCGTCCCTTTCAGCTCTAACTCTTGGCGAATACTTTTAGTGGAGAACCTCTCCCCTCGATCATTATCCCAACGCCGCATATCTTCTTTTGTTTTGATCCGCCTGTGGATCCTTTACATTCCGTTTGTAATACATATGTTACTTTCATTTGGTTTGTAATATATTTTACTTTAGACTTTCGCTGTGCATTGAATTGTGATAAATTGACTATGATGATATCAACTACGTCACGATACTCCCCACCGGGCCCACCGGTAATACGTGGAAATATCGGGGTGTGACATGAACTTACCTTGATCACACTTTTATCCAAATCAAGTATTGACTTTCACCAATCCTAGTTAAAGATTTCCCACATTTACATAACCGGATTGAATCGAGCACTCCATCGCGTGTCGATAGGTGCGAACATATAGGTTATGCAAAGATAATCAAATTTTGGTTTGGAACACGAGAACTTGAGACCAATCCAATAATTGATAAATTAATCTTGAAAAAGTTTGGGTAAGAATTGGCCAGGTTATAAACTTGGAGGGTTGTTTTTTAAGATAGTTTTTTTATCATCCTAAATCAAATAGGTTTTTTGTTTATTAAGGTTTGTAAGGATTATATATAGAAGGAAGACATGTAACCCTTTTTATCGAATCAATCGCAAATAACGAGTTTAGTTTTCTTTTTTGTGTTATTCTGACTTTGATACCAATTGTCAGAGGTTGGTTGATTCCTATTAAGGATACATGAGTTCGGCAAAAACAAGAAGCGGCTCGTTTCTTGCGACAGGTTCAGAAGGAATATTTTGTTCCAACAACTTCATAGAACAATACATAAAATTTACAGGTTAGTTTGATGGTTCAGATCGGGTAAGGTTCATCATATAATAAAAAATATAATATAATAATAGAAAAACATTGTCATTAGAAATTAAAAAAAAACGCATAATATAAATACAATGGGCTTTACCAATTTAAAAACTACCTATAGTTGTTTTGTACGAGATTTCTTCTTTCGAAAACGTTGCATTACATATTCGACCGAAACTTGTTTCAACAATTTAAGATTACTAATTGTCTAATTCAAGTTTAGATAATCATTCCGTTAGCAAATTATCAATATTCATATTCACAATTTCAAACTAACTGGGAAATAAGAAATTGGAAATGTACCTAATGATTCCATTAGCAAATTAGGAGATTGGAAACTAATATACAATTTCAAACTAATTAAAAGTTCCATTAGCATTTAGCATATTAATAAAAATAGTAGTTTACGTCTTTGAAACTCGAATTTGGGCTCCAATGAGTGAGATCCAATGAGTGAAATCAGATTACGACGAGGCGTGTGAGGGACGAAAGGTTGAAGCAAAATGGACGACTTGTTTTTAAGTTGTGTGCCTGCACTTATGTTTGTGAGTATGCTGACCAAAACCCTAAAATCTAAATTGGGTTTAAATCAATTTTAGTTTTTTTTTTTTTTTAACAAAAAGTACATGAATATGACTCAAACCCAAGACCCTTTGAATGGAAACAAGACAATTAGCCGGAGGAACACTGATTGATTGTGAGATGTGAATTCACCTATAATTATTTATGTGGGTGCACTCCAGATTTTGTTATATATAATGTCTATTAGAATTACAATTTTGAAACTTAGTGGGTTCCCGTGAACCCATGACCTAGTACATAGGGCCGCCCTTGTATAATGTGACCATTCATTTTTCTTTGATTGTTCGTTTAAAATATAATGTTATTTTTTAACTTAAATAGTTTTGATATATAATATTATAAAAACCTGAGTACATCGTTGTGACGAAATCTAAGATGTATCATTTAGAATATATAATTTTGAATATGGCTTCCTTAATGTCGTTATAACTTTTAGTTTATTCTATTTAGAATCAAAGTGTGGTGCAAAATCATGGGTTTATTCAAGAATTCGATAAAAGAAGTATTGCAGGTTTCCTCATTCGCAATTGTAAACACAAATTACAAAAAGTTGATACCAACTATAGTGCTTTTTTACTCATTTGTTTTTTAGGGCGCGAAATGATAATATATTCAACAATGTTGAATTAAAACCTGAAAAAGTATTCGAAGACATTAAGGTGTACTCTTTCCTTGGATCAAGTGTAGAAAAACTTTTCATTTATTAGAATGAAATGCATGGTGTAATTTTGATATGTTTGCTAAACTATTGTAATACTATACTATGCTCTCTAGCTTCTAACTAGACCGTGGCGCTAATTATTAACACGACACGAAAAAACAAGTTTTAATTCTAGTAGTATATTCTCTGAGTACTTCCATTTGTTTACCTCAAGCTAAATCTATAAACAGCCGTATTAGTTTTGAATGATCTCGAGCTAAATCTATAAACATAAGTATTAATTTTGAATGAGATAAATACACAAAAACAATTAAAATAATACAAATTAGGTATTAGTCATGAACACAAAAAAGTCAACCTAAAACACAACACAAATTTAAGCAGACTTGATCCGATCCGACCTGACCCGACACGACACGACGTGGCATCACACCACACGAATAAAGGACCAAATGTAGAATTGATGGTTAGTTGAGGGATGACATATATACAATTGAATCTATCTGTCACCCTCGATCTCAATTACTTACTTTTTTAGTTTTTATTATTTCATTCATCTCTCTCTCTCTCTTCTCTCATGACCTAGCCTCCGTCAATCGCCACCGTCATCGTCCTCCAACCACCGTCATCAACCGATCCCTAATCCACATCATCGGACGATACTCTCCGTCATCCTCTTAGATTCACCACCATTACATTACAACTTACCTTCGTCAACACGTTACTCAATCTAGGGTTTTAGACGAAGCAAAAGTAACTAAAGTTAGGGTTTTCTATCCCTCCGAATTCGTTGTGTGTGTGTGTGTAATCCATCACATAATCCACATCAATTTTCCAGAAATTGATATCGAAATCGAAATCGAAATTGTTGTATTTGTTTTGTAAACATGCGAGGGTTGCAGAAATCAAAGAGAGTTTCTTGGGCCTCAGATTTAAATCTGTGTCAGGTATATATAATATAACCGTTAAAAATGTGATTTGAGTTAGTTTTAGTTGTTGATTATGTACATAAAGTGAGAAGTTGGGGGATTTGTTGGACTGTTAGTTGATTCTGCAATTGATTATTGAGCTGCATTACGACTGCTAAAACTTAAATATTGATATAAGTAATAAAAAAGTTTTCTGATGAAATGATAATACTGTCAACTGTGTTCAAAACATATAATACTGAAATGATAATGTTATTAATGGGATTTGAGGATGAAATGTGGTTCTTTTAATGATATGTTATTATTTGTGTTGAATTTGCGTCAAACTTTGTATGGATTCACAGGAAAATATGAATGTGGCTGTTTTTAATGAGATTTGAGGATGAAATGGTTTGTGAATTGAAATACTTGCATAGATGAATTTGTTTACTGCTGAATGTGTATCCTGTGTTAAAAGGTTATGATGCTGAAATGATGATGTTGGTGTTGAATTTGCATCAGAATTTGTATGGGTTGATACTGATTTGAATGTGGTTCTTTTGTTGGGATTTGAGGATGTAATGGTTCTTTTGATGATGATGCTTTGTGGCTTTATATTTGTTGGATAATAAGTTTACTTTGTAGATTGTATGTTCAAAGTGCCAAACGAGGTGAAGGTACGTATAATGTAAGTGGTAAAAATGGTTCAGTTATGCATGCGGTTGTGATTTTGGTCGATCTCTATCATCGGTAGTTGTTGGTTTTTTGCCTAAGTGAGAAGATCCTGCAATCTATTATAGAGCTGCATTTTTACTCTTTAACATAAATTAGTGATTAAAAGTTTAAAAGTTTTTTTTTGATGAAATAACTGTCACTTGTGTTAAAAAAAGTTATAATGCTAAAATGATAATGTTGGTGTCTGATATGGGCTGACACTAAAATATGAATGTGGCTGTTTTAATGAGATTTGAGGATGAAATGGTTTCTGAATTGGAATACTTGCATCATATGTGGATGAATTTGTTTACTGCTGAAATGTGCATGCTGTTCTTTGTGGTATTGAAGATGCTTTGTGAATTGTGGCTTAACATTTTGTTGGATGATGATTAATCACTTTGTAAGTTGTATTTTCATAGTGATATTAGAGGTGAAGGAGGGTGCTCTTCCTTGAAATCTATATATCATGCCTGTTTTACATGACCTTTGTTGAGTTAATGAAGGCGGTTTTACATGTTTACTCATTATAACTTGGTGAATTGATGGTATTTCTTGAAATATATGTGAGATAACTATGTTAATAATGGTTTCTTATGAATTTAGTTTGTATTAAGTAAAGGTGGATCATTGGTTTTGTATTGATTGGAGATGCCATAAGAAACCTAGGAAATACTATGTTAGCCTTTTTGTATGTGTAGAAGAAAACATAAATGATTCTTTTTTAATTTAAACCTGATATTTGAGGAAGTAGTTAAAATTTCATCTTTAGACGTTTGTAAGAAGTAACTTAACAGTAACTTTTGATTCTGTATTGCTTGGAGATTTCATAAGAAACCTAGAAAACTATGTTCTCAAAGGCAAGATGTGCACTCAAGGCGGTTAGGCCTCGCCCGGAGCTGAGGCGAAAGGTGCAAAAAAAACACTACTCTGAATAAAAAAGCGTACATAGAGGAACAAAGACTATAAGATATTTTATGTATTGAATATTATACTATACTACAAATATATAATAAAGAAAGCGTTATAATTATTAATTAAAATCATTGTTAGGATCAAAAGTACTTAAGAGTAAAACACAATACCAAAAGTTCAAAAGTAGAAGTAGAAACTTGAATGTTGCTGTGATTTTGAAGAAAGAAACAGTGAATAGAAGAACACAGAAAGATAGTGTGCGGTTGAGAAGAAACAAATAAAAAAACTAACCTTGAATCACATGGCTCATGAGTCTAAGTATGAAGAAGAAAGGAATCGTGCATCACTATATAGAGATCGTGGAGCTAATGTCCATCTGTTATTCATAAGATTAAAAAAAATCAAATAAAATAAAATACAAAGATAAGATGGCGCTTTATTAGATAAAGCCCATCTATTTGAACCGTCTGCACCCGAAACAAAGTGATCGCCTGGGTAGTAGAATGCATAATTTATACCTGATGTTGCTGAATATTTGAGGAAGCAGTTCAAATTTCATCTTTAGAGAAGTTTGTGAGAAGTAACTAATGGTTATGCCAGTTTTTGCGCCATATTGGAGTTGGAAAAATCTTTAGATAAAAGTGTGGAATCAGATGCTAACATGAACATAGAGTTGACATTTGCTAACATGAACTTAGATATTTGCCACCAATCATTTAACATTCTTTTTAAGAGCCGGAACTGCTGCTTCAAGTTTGCCTCTTTCCCGATTCCTGTTAAATAAGCGGAATCAGTAACCCTATAATAAAAATGGGTCGTATAGGATAGTGTTTAGCTGTGCTTTTGTTGTTTGAAGATCTAATAATCAGATAATGTTTGAGTATTTGGAAAGTCTGATTATTTAAGGAACTAACTGATAAATTAACCACCAAGAACCTTTTTTCGGTGAAAAAGGATGATGGATTGTAAAATGGAGATAAAACTAAAAAAGGTTCCTTTATTTCACATTTTGACAGTTAGTTTTGTTGCAGCTAGTAGTATGAAACTCATTTTATTCGACCCCAGAACCCTAGATAATTACTAATTAGTGACTCAAAGTTACAATATAAGACAATCAGTCTGAAAACACAAATGTCGAGGGCGAAGGATTTAAATCTGAATGTTGCTTAAGTTTAGCAAGATCTTTTGAAACTCGATGTGATTAGCGTATGTGTAAAGGTTTAGAATTTTGGGTGGTGTGCAATGACTGAATTTCTTTTATATGTGTTCTTTTTGTCAGAATAGGCGATGAGGGCAAAACCTTTAATTGGCTAACACTAATGTTTAATAATAGGTAAAGCTGTTCTTATCCGATGAATCTCCTTCTCAAGTAGGGTTGGGCGGTCAAGATCATCTCCAAGCAAAGGACTCGTGGTCATGGCATTCGGGTGGAGCAAGTTCTGATGACAATTTGCCACCTGGCTTTGAAGGCATTCAGCCTGCAAACTTATTGCAGAACAAATTGTCTCAAATACCTGTCATCCAGTGGAAATGTCCTTCTAGAGTAAGTTATTTTGTTCATGCTTATAAATTCTTAATATTATGATTGTCGATGTTCTATGACTCACAACCTATGTAGTCAAAACTCGAAACAATAAGAAAATTTAAAAAAAGTGATTTATTAGGTTATAATGTTATATCGTAATGCAAGTAATTTAGATATAAGCTTAAGTTTTGTGTTGGTTGCGACCATTTATTTTTTAATCCAAAACGATTTTGTCTGAAGTGTTCATATTGGTAGGCAAACGAACCGAATGAACACAAACATATCACATTTTTTGGTTCGTGTTCGTTCGTTAAGAAAATGAGCATGTTCGTGTTCGTTTATGTTTCTTCGTTCAAAGCCTAAGCGAACATAAACAAACAAACTTATATGAACATAATTTTAATAAACATAACGAACACAGATGAACATAATTAACTGAATACAAACAAACATAAAAGTAGTTTTTTTATGTCAGTTAGTGATTAATTACAATAAGTTCATTTCAAAAGCTCATTTTTTATCCCTAGGAAGCCCAAGTACTTTTATATAACTAGTTAGAAATCCAGTGTAATGTTTATATGTATATATATATGAATGAACGAACGTAAATAAACGGACGTTTACGAACATAGATGAACGAACATAATGTGTGTTCATGTTCATTCGTTTAATCAAATGAACAAAAAAATTGTTCATGTTCGTTCGTTTATTTAAATAGACGAACGAACATAAACGACCTTCCCTCCGGAGTCCGGACAATTCAAGAACGTTTGGTTCGTTTACAGACCTACATATTTGAGATGACTTTCTTTACGAGTGCATTCGAAAGTTGTGAAAGTTTGCAATAACTTATGCAGTTATATTTTGCATTTTCACCTGTCATATTGTATGTAATTGTTCTGCCACTAAATCTTTTGAGGTTTTCTGGCAATAAGGTAGTAAAAGATACTGATCAAGAAGCTCTGTTTTTTCTAACAGAACTTATATTTAACTTCTGCATTTATGTCTTTTGAGAAAACCATACGATGTAGTAGTGATTAGTACTTGTTATTAATGAAACCAAATGTTTAGTACTTGTTTAACTCACTGTATGACATGGTGTCGATAAAGTATGATTGTTTATTAAACAATCTGAATGATAGAATAATAATCTAACCAAAACAATGTTAAATGCAAAAGAATGTCTTAAGTTGATTAATTACATCAAAAAACCACTTATATCATAATATGTACACATATAAGCATGTGGCACTCCGATGCGTTTTGATCCTAAAAGCCGATGTATGAGGCGAGCGTATTACCTACCTATGCGTCGTGTTTGTTATTAAAAAAAAATACTAAAAGTGTATTTATAGATAAGAATAGAGTAAAATGCCATTTCGTCCCTAAGGTTTGGCAAGTTTTGTGATTTTCATCCTTTGTTTTTTCGCATCCAGATCCAAAAGGTTTGAAATCTTGCCATTTTCATCCGGCTTGTGAACTTCATCCATTTTTCTCCGTTAAGACAGGGGTATTTTTGTCTTTTTTGTTAACTTAAAAGGCAATTAGGTCTTTTTCACTTTATGTACAAGCATTTAGCATAATGTACAAGTATTAAAAAAAGACGAAAATACCCGTTTTAATGGAAAAAATGAATGGAGTTAACGAGCTAGATGAAAATGGCAAGATTTCAAATATTTTGGAAAAAAGAAAACCTTTGGATGAAAGTTGCAAAACTGGCAAAACATCAGGGATGGAAATGGCATTTTACTCTCGATAATATTTTAAATTGTGAACTTTTAAAACTAAATAAGATATTTTCATCATCAATGGTCAGATTTGTTCGGTCGATGGTTTAATATGTTTGAAATACCCAAACCCATTGCTTAACTAATGGTCATATTTGTTTGACCGGTGGCCAGATTTGAGAAACTCAGCCATTGCAATCGATGTTCCAATTGGTCAAATACTAGTCAATCCACATAACGCATCAGATTGCTTCAGACTGCATAACATGCACATCATGGAACCGCATTGCTGATGCGATCTCATCACTGCGTCATGCGCATCGCGCTTTCGATGAGCGCCATTTAAGGCCCAAACCAAGCTTATACATCACTATCTACTGAAATTCAACATAATAGTTTGTGTACAATTTTTAATTTGTATTAAATTTCACAGTTCATTTTGGATCCCACGTGGCAAGTGGCGGCCGGAGAAGAAAGCAAAGAAGTACAGGTCGAAAGTCAACGGGAGATGAGAATGCTGGAAGCAATATATCCACGACCATCGGCTGTTCCACCGAAGTTGGTTTTTTATATTTATATAAATTTATTAAACTTTTTTCCATTCTGTATATATTGATATAAAGTTAACTATTGTTTTTGCAGCCCTGCACCAGCAATGGGGGCAGATGAATTGTATTACAGTGATCAGCATACTCCCGTGATCCCCGTCACTCCCATTGAAGATGAAGACACGGCACCTGACACGTCATCATCATCTGCAACACCTCTTTCAACAACCAATGGGATGCCGCCACCTGGGATGGTCCCTGGTGTCGAACCGGATGTAATAACCGCCGCCTATTCCGCTCTAAACGCAGCAATGTCGAACACCACTCAAGGAAACCTAATCGACCCAAACCTGCTCATTAAAATTCTCAGCGACCCGGGGTTAATCGAGAAACTAGTCTCGACTCATGGCCCGTCCACATCTAGTCAACAAATTTCTCAACCGCCACCAGTGCCCACCACATTGCCGCCAGCCGTATCTTTACCTGACCCACCGATACCCGTCCACACCCGACCAACCCATCTCCCGTTTTCGACACCGTCTTCTAGCGGCACCCATTATGCACCACCAAACAGGGTGGGACCTGTTCCTGTTCATGTACCGGCTCCTGTTTCTGTTCCGAATCTGCAAACGCCTCTACCACCACTGCCAGAGGTAAATCCAAATCCGCCAGCTAAGAAGGATATAAACTATTACAAGAGTCTGATTCAGCAGCATGGGGGAGATAAACCAGAAGCGGTGAATAATAACAATAATAATAGTAGTAACCAGAAAACACGCGATATGAAACCGAAGAGCAATAAGCCGTGTATTTATTTTAATAGCTCAAGGGGATGTCGACACGGTGCAAACTGTGTCTTTCAGCATGATTCTTCTTCTTCTTCATCACAACGAATTAATAATAGCTTGCAAGATGCACAAAGTGCAAAAAGAATGAAAATGGACAGGGAAATAACGGGTACATAAATCATCCATTTTTGAGTTGAGTTGAGTTGAGTTGGTGTAAAAGGGTGCATTTTTGTGCAAAATCTGAGTTGTGTGCTCAACCACGTCCTGGCAGTCATATCGTCATTCCTGTTTTGTTTTTTCTATAATTTAAAATTTTGGTTGATACACATGTTGGTTGGTTTATGCTTGATGATGGCCTTTTGGGGTCAACACTTTTGATTTTCTTGTTCGTGTTTTGGTTGGTGTTGACCGACCTATCTTTTAATGGCAATCGTACAATTGTTGTTACTTTTTTATTTACCAAGTAGAGGGGTTGAGAGTTTTCTTGTGGAAATTTTACATAACTGGTTATGGACAACACTTTGGTTATTGTGGTTAGGGGATATTAGAACAAGCAATACATTAGTGATGCTATAAGGACTTAAGGTTGTAATTATGTCCTCTATAATCTTCTATGTAAAAGTGCCACATGGTGGCTGGCTGTTGCCGGCGCTTTGCCGTCGCCAATTCCCACCACAGGAAGCCTCCGCTCCTTCGCATGTCTAGGGTTAGCAGAAAAAAAGCCTCTTGTGACCCTAGACGACGTCGCCACCACTATACAATAGGGGCTTCTATGTTCATGTTTTAGAGAGCTTATATGGTATATAAACCCCACATTGGTTGTTCATACAACTGATATGGAATAAGTTCTATACCTTGCAATAGTTTCGTTCCGTAATATATTAATTGTGTTGAAATAAGAGATAAAATCCAAATAAGTAGTCTTAATTTTATATTTTTTTTTACATGTGGATGTCCTAAAAGAATTCCCTCAATATTCTCTATCAAATAGAGGAAATGTGACACATAGGTTCTTATTTATGGTAGTATTGATAGAGTAAGAGGATAGATTTTGGTTGATTTTATTGAATTTAACTAAATAAGTTTTAGAGATAATGAATGTTAGAAGCTTGAAAGTTATTTATTGGAGTTTTATTACTTTTATTGTTGGTTAAAAATAACTATTACAGTCCATTAGTTTAAAAATTGTTAAAACAGTCTCTTTACTTTCACTTTTGTAACATTTACAATCCACTCTCATTAACGCCATCAAATTAATCTGTTAGTTTATTTGAAATGACCATAATGCCCCTTATATTAAAATTAAAATAAATAAAGAGTTAGTTATGTTTTTCGTTCATACGGTTTGTTAAAATTAACCATTACAGTCCATTAGTTTAAAAATTGCCAAAAACAGTACAAATATCATTCACTTTACTTTTCACTCTCCCCGTTTCTTCGAATCCTGCCAGAACATCACTATTTCGGCTCCACAACTTTGTTCCGACGACTCAGTTTCACCACCGCTCTCTCCCGTCATATCACTGTCAACCGGATCTCCTCTGTCACCTCCACCGGCGTAAGATCTGTCTCCGTCAACCGGTTACACCAGAATCGAATTGCCGACCACCTAACTTCCCCCACCACAATCGAAATCGCCGGCCACCTAATATTCCCATCACAATCGACGTCAGTGGGAAAACTTGAAGCCTACCCGAAAAAATTGAGGGAAGGAGAGGAAGTCTTGGTGGTGTCCTGTGAAGTGGTCAGAATTGGTAGAATTCACCGGTAGAAAAGGAGTTGGCCGATGATATATTTGAAGAGAATGGGGTGGGTTATACGTAGTTTGATGACATTGGTGGGTAGATTGGGTGGTCATCCTTCAGGTATGTGTGTGTAGTGTTCGGAGATGTTGAAGATAGATGAAGTGGAGAGGGTGTGGAGTCGGAGCAGGTGATGTTCCGGCTGGATTTGAAGAAACAAAGAGAGAAAAAAAGTAGAGTGAACGATAGTAGATAGATGAAACTGTTTTTTTTTTCTGGAACGACGACTTTCTTGTATTAGGCTATCGCACTCCCCAAATTGGAGAGTCCCGTTGCCCGACTCCGGCCAGGCTATGTTGTCTTAACCGGGCCCACGCTGGCTTCTGAGTTTGGCTTGGGCGTTCCCCCGGAAAACCATACCGTCGGCATAACACACGGTGGGATAAAAACCCGGGTCAGCTTAGGATAGAGCCTGCCACCTCTGCAAGGAGGCTAGAGGTGTAAAAATCGGTTTTTTTCAAAAACCGGTTTTGGTTTTTTCACCCAAAATAAAAACCGGTTTTTTTTTATATAACCGGTTCCGGTTACTAACCGGTTTTTGAGGTCCAAAACAATAACCGGTATAACCGGTTGGGACTGGTTTTTAACCGGTTTTTCCCAAAAAAAACCGGTTTTTTACCGGTTTTAACCGGTTTTTTAATAACCGGTTCGGTTAATAACCGGTTTTTGAAGTCAAGAATAGTAACCGGTATAAAAACCGGCGGTTAAAAAAAACCGGTTAAAAAAAAACCGGTTATGAAAAAACCAGTTAAAAAAAAACCGATTTCAGTTTTTTTTCCGGTTTCAATTTTAAAACCAGTTTTTTTATACACCTCTAAAGGAGGCTATGCTTTTTCTTTCTGATGGGCCAAATTGCCAAAACCCCTCTCGAAGCCCATTGTTTTTAATCTGCAATGGTGTTCGAGATTAAAGAAGTTAGATTACTAATAAATTTATGAAATATACAAGTTTAACTTTAATTTAATAATTTCTCAAATTGACTAACTAAACTAGTTTTTATATATAAGATCTAATTATTTGTTTTTAATTACATGATTTGGTTAATTTCTCTAATTAAAGATTTAAAGGTGGTATCTTCTCTTAAATTTTATTTTAATTTTTTTAAGCTATAAGATACGTATGAAATATATTATGTGGTAAGGGATTTGTTTGTCTATAAACAGTGTAGCTTTATTGCCTACATGGCCAGTTCTATTGCCTTGTCTATTTCTTTTTAGTTTGGAATTAATATTGCATAATCCTTTACAACGTTTCCATTGTAGTAAAATTCTAAAAGGATGTTTGTTTAGCTCTTAATAAGGTTTTTAATGGTTCAGACTGGTTCACCACTTAATGTTTCAGACTGTTTCGCGAGCAGATATCTAAATGATTTAGACATTTGCCTCTGAATGGTTAAGCATTATACTGAGTCTGAATGGTTAAACTCTCTTTATCTGAATTGGTCAGACATTTGTCTCTAAACGATTAAGCACTATATTGGCTCTTAATGGTTCAAACCTCTTGTCGTGCAAATGTCTTATAAGTTGATAATTAAGGACTTTGACATATTAGATCAAATTGTCATATAATGATATTATACTTCCTAACTAAAAACAGATCTAACATGATGCACAAAACTACAAAAGATGGTTGAAATGGACACTCATGTATGTTTATACAATCAACAATACTATATATCTCATGTTTAAACCAAATATAATTACCAAACCCTGTTTCAAACAACACACAACCAAACCATTGTTTCAAGAAGCTTATACAAAACAATAACCACACTCTCCTTGCACTACCAAATAACCGATAACCGCTCGATTTAATCTCACCAAACAGATCAAAAAAAAATGTCATAGTTACCTGTCAAACAAATCAAACTCTATTTTTCTTACATATTATCCCATCTGTGTTTGCTCCTCCTTTACAACTTTATCTCAACCATTTCCTTTCTGCAACATCCAAAACAACATTAATAAAAAAAAAAAATTTAGAATATCATCACTAGTCATAAGGTCTAGTCATAAGGTCAGAAATTACCTTGATTGCCATTGCCTTTTGTGGTTTGTAATGCCTGAGTCAATGACCTCTGCATACGAGGCGAATCGTGCCTACTGTTAACCGCACTAGGTAACGAATGTCTCTTTTTCGAATACGTTTCCTTATCATGCACATCTGGGCTCGACCTCGGGGAGCTGGTAGCGACCGCTTTCGCTCGTGCAGATTCAGTCGCCTGCATATATCCCGGGACCGACGGTTCATGATCACTGTGATCGGGTTTCGGCGAACCAGTAGCAAGTCTTCGCTTCACGGGCTTTGGGTCTTTAGGCAACTGTTCCAAACTACTTCTTAATCCAGAATCCACACTTGAGCTTACAGGGCTTGACTTTTTACTATATGACCACGACTTTCGTGTTTGTGTTTGACTCGATACCTTTTTATCCGATCTATTTTTCTTACTTGTGGTAGAGATCTGGCTAGACGGCGTTCCTTGTGACTCAAGGTTTGTCATGTGGCTTTGTGGAGATTCTGATACGGAGGACTGGAAAGGCGGTTCGTGCTCGTTAGACACGGGCTCCAGCTCAGTGTCAGTGTCATCGAGCTTTTCGTCAACTTGTTTTTCAGGCACCGCAATGTCTATGCTATTATCTTCATTATCAACCGCGTCATTTAAAACTTTCACTTCCTCGGATTTCTTGTTTTCAGTTTTAAACTGATCAGGCGAGTCAAGCGTGGATGTGATCGACAGCTCGGTTCCACATTCCGAACCACCATTCTGAACCACACGTGGTTCAGCATCTGTCACCAACATTGCTTGTCCAGGAGCCGTAGAGCCAACGTCTGCACACGCAACTACCTCGTTATCTGGTTTCCGCAGGTCAGATGAACCGACGTCTGCTGGTGAAAATGTACTTGCCGTATCGTTTTTATCAGAACCGATATCTGCAGGTGGACCGGAACCTGAACCGGGCTCATCATCTTGTTTAACAGAATTGGGTGACTTCAATGGGTTGGTCTTAGGTGAAGTTAACTCCTCAAACCTTGACTGAGCCGCAATAAATGCCGGGTTGATCGCTTTTCTTGATCCAAACACGTTTTTCCTTTCCTCTGGATCTGTTTGGTCTGTTGCATGCTGTTTGGCTGCGTGTTCCAGTTCAGTTTCTGATACTGGATTCTCGGGTATCGGTTCAGGTTCAGGTTCAGGTTCAGGTTCAGGTTCGGGTTTGGTTTCTGATACTGGATTCTCGGGTATAGGTTTGGGCTCGGTTTCTGATACTGGATTCTCGGGAATTGGTTTGGGTTCGGTTTCTGATTCTGGATCTTCGGGTATGCGTTCGGGTTCGGGTTTGGTATCTGACACTGGATTCTCGGGTATGGGTATGGGTTTGGTTTCTGATTCAGGTATCACCACTGATTCTGATATGGGCTCTTCTTCATGGGTTTTTACATTGGAATCTTCTTCGATGTTAATCAAATTCTCTTTTTCTTCATACCGCACCGTTGCTTCCCCGAAATTATTTGCGGAAATTACCATTTTGACCTCACTTTCAGTGAAATTGACAACTTTGTCCTGAACATGATCTGGTGTGTGAGGCTGCAGAGTTTCCGGTGCAGACACAGACATCCATCGCTCCAACCAGTTCCAAGCTGAGTCGGATTTTGATGGATCGCATTTGATGTTGATTTGTTTTGTCTTCGGAGTAGATTCCAGTAGCTTTAGCAAAAAAAAAAAAAAAAAACGAACATTAGTATATTAATGAGTAATGTAAAATACGTACGCTATAATAGATCGGAAAATAAATAAGTATATTTACCTGGCGAGCGAGTCGGTTACTTAGTAGCTTCTCAATGGAAACATGCGTTGGAGTTGCGTTAATTCCCGCGTTTTGCACTCCCTGCAACAAAATAATAGTCCACAATATTTACCATATTGATACAGAGGTGGGCCCAACTTAAAAGGGGCATAACTTTCGTTCTGTTTGAAGTTACGGGCCCATAAGTAAAGGAAGGAAACGTCTCAATGGTTTCCAATATTTTGTATCAATGATCTTCATTTGGTAATATGGTCCCCTAAGTAATACGTAGTTTGCCCGACCTTAATGGTCCCAGTTTCTTCATTCGTAGCTCGGATTTCGAGGTCAAGGTTTTCCACAATTTTAGTGATTTTAATTTTTTCCATTTTGATTGTAAGAACATGTGAATCTTGCATTTATTTAGGCAGTTAATTTCTAATGTTTCACAATACCTGCCAAATTTAGAATTCTTCTATAAAAGGGCGCTTGATATATATGTTTCGTCATACAAAAATATATCAATTTTCCTATCAAGAGTATTATCTCTTATTTTGTACTCAAGTTTCGCGTCACATAAAAGGATACAATAAAATCTTAAAAAATGTTTTTTTTTTTTTTTTTTTTGTGTATGTTTGTTACCTTTTCTCTGCGAGCACGAACAAGAGCTTGCATCTTGACAATGGCTTGAACACAACGCAAAGTTCCCACAGCATGACTCCGAACCAAATGTCCTCTCACAGCCGCTTGCAGTTTGACCACATTTTTATGTTTGACCAGTTGTCTCTCAGCCTGAAAATCATATTCAACCACAAATCTCAAAACACAATCAAGACGCAATAACACAAGGACCCACTAGTTAGCAAGGTATTGGTGGGTCCCGTGAGTTTTCCCTAACAGGTTCTCACAGTTACCAAAAAAACATATACATACCAAGAAAAAAATCTCAAAACACAGTCAAGACGCAATAACACAGGGACCCACCGGTTAGCAGGGTATTGGTGGGTCCTGTGAGTTTTCCCTAACGGGTTCTCACAGTTACCAAAAAAACAGATACATACCAAGAATCTCCTAACAGCAGCCTGGATCACAAAAACGGCTGATTCATATTCAGATTCAGATTCATCAGGAACGGGTTCACATTTAACATCATCTTCTTCACTAGCGGTCTTGGTAGCCGTAGCTGAAACTGCAGCATTTTTGGTAATCGAGTTTCGCGCTTCTTCTGTCCATATATTGTCAGGAGTTTTTTCCGATATGTTAGAAGTAATTTGCGGTTCAGAACTGATAGTAATTGGTTCTGGGATCTCTTTACTCGATGTAGAAGATATCTTTTCGGTAACGACTGCGTTGCTTGGCACTTGACTTGGGGATGATTTTCTCCCAAGACTCCACCCCGGTTTATTATGACCTTTGTTCTGAAAAATAAAAAAACATATCATATGAAGCTTAATCCATATTCAATTAAACAAATCAACTAAACAATATAATGTATAAACCATCAAATAAAACTTTTATATTCTTTTGTTCTTAATTATCCTTTTGTGACCGTGAGAACCCGTTACTCTGGTAAACTCATGGACCCCATCACTACTATCACTAACCAGTGGGATCAGGTAAAACGCAGCTTGTGCCGGACATGTGGCTTTCAACTTTTCAAGAGGATTAAAAGCGTAAACCAGTAAAAGCTGGATTTAAACCCGCGACCTCTGCTATAGCCAGGGGCGAAGTATAGAAGGGGCGGGAGGGGCGCCTGACCCCCCAAAATTTTCACTCAGTAGTGTTATATATGTAGTTTTTCGTATAAATTTTTTTGGGTATATACGTTTTCGACCCCCCGTCACTCGGGTCAAGCTTCGCCACTGGCTATAGCGAGTAACTAATTATAGATAAGATTATTAATCTCACTAAATTCAAATCACCTTACTAGATCCCTTTCATCAACAATTTCCAAAACTTGAAATCATCATATTTCCATCATTATATGCATTAATCATAGAGATTAAATCAAACTAATCTAGCAGATTTATCAAAACAAATCCAATTAAACAACAAAAAATCAACCAAGATCATAAATCCTTTTAGATTCTATTCATCCAACATTCCCAAAATCCTTAAACCAAAATTCCCATATCCAAAACATCATCAACTTACTTAATCAGCTACCTAACACAAATCAAGATCTCCAACAAACAAAAGTCAAACCCACACTCCCATTAGTCAACAACTCAACACCACCAAAATTTATGTTGAAAACAGAAGCAAACAAAACATATTTATGAAATATAAACTATATATATATATATATATACCTGTGAAGAAACATGAGTCTGATCAACAGATTCATTGATACATCCACAAGAAATGATCTTGAAACAAGATGAGGTGGATCTTCCCATAGTTGACCGTTAAAACCTGAGGAGATTAAAAAGGTACAGATCGTGTTGTTTGGAGTCACTCGGTCATGTTTTGTTGTTGGAACTTGTTGCAGATAGAGAGAGAGAGAGAAGGGTATTTATGGAACTACACCACCCTACACATGCTGCTACAACATAGGGTACCCGTTTTTTTCATAGGTGAGTTGTACTTCATGCATAAATACTTGTACGAAGCGGGTTCCACGTATCAGCCACCATTTTTTTACTTTGAAATTTTGTTTTAACATAATTGGAACGGGAAACTAGGGGTTAAACCGGGAATTCTTGGAATCGAATTGGAAATTGATTAAAACCTTTACAATTTTCATTTTACTCTATTTATTTTTATAATGTTCATGATATAATCTGGTTCATCTGATCTGACCGATTTAACCAGTAGACTAATAAAGAAACCGGTTCGACGTCCTGTTATCTAGTCCTGTAAATTTCCCCCGTGGTTAAGAAAAATAAGATTATAACAAGTCAGGATTATTCTCTCAAAACATAAAGAAAACGTATTAAATTTACTTCAAGTTTTCGTTAGTCATTAAGACTAAGAGGTTGTTTGTTTAGCTCTTAATGAGGCTCTTAATGATTCAGACCTCTTACTGGTTGAGCACTTAATAGTTCATTCTCTTTGTTTCGCGAACAGGTGTCTGAATGGTTAAGATATTTGCCTCTGAATGGTTAAGCATTATACTGAGTCTAAATGGTTAAGACCTCTAATCTGAATTGGTCAGACATTTGTCTCTGAATGGTTGAACATTATACTGGCTCTTAATGGTTCAGACCTCTTAGTAGTTCAGTTAATAGTTCAGACCTCTTACTAGTTCAGCACTTAACCATTCAAATATTGCCAAACAACCCCTAAGTTTCTTTTTTCATGTGTTAATTACAACTGTATATTTAGCTTATCTTTACAAGTTTTGAATTAGCATTGTGATAACAAAAAGGAATTTGGTGAGTATGTTTGTTTTTTTAATGACAATTTTTTTTAATCTCTTGGGACTTAAACCTAAAACTTTTTCTCGGTGTTTAAAAGCTTTATAACAAAAAAGCTTTATGAAATTACTTATATGGTTACCATTGTATGCATTTATCGATCTTATGTGTATAATGATCTTAAGTCGTCGTCGTTGTCATCAGCATCATCATACTCAGTAAATCCCACAAATAGCAAAGCTAAAATAGGGTTTGAGGAGGGTAAGGTGTAGACAACCTTACCTCTACCCCGTAAGGATAGAGAGACTGCTTCCAGTGAGACCCCCTACTCAATAGTAATTTTGCATCAAGCCTTGTACATAAAGCACATAACACAACAATTGAGACAAAGGCCGATTAGTGCATGTACTCCCTTGTCTTTCGACTATCAACACCACCGCACGATGCATGATTAACCATCCCCTCTTTTAATATAATGATCTTAAGGCCGGTGGGTGTGGCTTAACACCACCCCGCCACTTCAGCCACCATAGCGCCCCTGGGGCGCCATCGACCATACTGCCGGAATTAAAGGGGGGCGCCATCATGTCCTCGCCATTGTGTTAACGAGCAGAATTGAGAGGATGGAGGCTGAGATTGGTTAGAGGGGGCGCTATAGCTTAAATGGGGGCTTTAAACCACACCCTGCGAGTTAAAGGAAGGGGCTTTAAAGCCCCCTATTTGACGTGACGATGAAGTGACGTGATAAAATACCACACCATTCAGCCTAAGTGTACATTATTATTGGCATATTAATAACCCGACTTGAATCATTAAAAAAAATTCTTAAGTTGATAGACACTCAAAAACTAAACATAACACCTTTTTAGCGTGGTTAGTCTCATTTTTTTAGTTGATCCTTACACACACTGGTAATTTAACTCTATAATATGCATATGTCATTCAATATGTCTCATATCATCAAAATATAAAAAGAACGTTGCAGGTCTGTTATATATTAAACAACGGTATAGGAATATTAAAACTAGCTAAAGAATTCTAAGGCAACGCAACTTCAAAGTTTTTGCTATTACATGTAGTCATACAAAGTTTACTAAGTTACTAGGTTGATATATACTCTTGTATCAACCTTACAAGTCTATTAAATAGTTTTGATATGTTCACTTTAGTTAGAAACCTTCTAAATAATAAAAACATGTAATGTGCATAAAAGTAATCTAACATATGTTCAACATATAGAACCAATGAGATGGTGGTGGAGTGGTAAGGGAGAGACTTGATGTTTAAGGACCCAAGTTCGATTCCTGCCCTCCTCAATATTTTCTGCGGCACCTGGTAATGATGGGAGACTAGGTGAATAGGTGGAGACCGCTAGTTCGATCCTTGAACTGAGCGGGTTTTACCTCACCGCACTGTCGTGCCTTTGGGCGAGTGTTCACGGGCTTCAGCCCTAGGTGAGGGTTTTCCCCAGTTCGGAGGCGAGTGCATCCCGATGTGGCGAATTTTACCAGTAGCCAATTTGGAGGATTCGTTAGCCGTTAAAAAAATGTTATATAAAAAATACATATAGATTTTACTGTCACTATCAACGCAACACATATATCTACTATACAATAGAGTAAATTGCTATTTTAGTCCCTGAGGTTTGGTTAAATTGTCATTTTAGTCCAACTAGTTTTTTTTTCTTCACTGGGTTCCTGACTTTTTCATTTTCTTGTCATTTTAATCATATTGCCTAACTCAGTATAAAAATCTGGTTATATATTTTTGGCATAACTGTTATGTAGTGATAACCATGGGTAGTTTACAACATAGTTTATAAACCTCATAATAATTTAATGTTAAAAATACCCCTGATTATGACCTGGTTTTTAGAGTAAGTTAGGCAATGTGATGAAAATGACAAGAAAAAAGAAAAGTCAGGGACTCAAAGGAGAAAAAAAAAACTGTTTGAACTAAAATAATAATTTGAAAAAAACTCAGAAATTAAAATTGCAATTTACTCATAATTGCTAACTAAATAAATTTTACCAGCACTCCTCTCCGGAAATAATATATGTTTATAAAATAACTAAAAAGCATTTTTTTTTTAATAAAGTATGATAATTCAACAAAATGCCTTTTTAATTTTATTAGAACCTTTTTCTTTTAACTTTTTATAAAGAAAAAAAAAGATTAAGTAGAAGTTTTGTTTATCTGATTAGATTGAGAATGAGAAAAGAATTTCTAAAAAACACCTAGTCTGATATTTTGGTAAATAAGTTTTCATTAACACCCTTTTGGAAGAAAAAAATAACTCCATTTTGAATGGTTTCTTTTCTTTTGGTAGAAAGTCAGCGTAGTTACAAATGTAAAAAACGAACGAACCATGTGTTCAATTATTGCAATTAAAGGTTTTGTTTATTACAATTATATACTAATAAAAATCGAATGGAATGAACAGTGATCATATCAATTAATTAAAAATATATTCAATAATGGGGCGGGGTTGTAACGTGGGTTGAGTACAAACGCCCAAGTCACCATCCCGGGTGGGCTTGGGTTTCGGCGTAGCCCCTTGGGCAGGGGTTTCAGCCAGGGCGATGGGCGGGGCTATCAAGATGACATGGCGGGATCTCATTGGCCAAGACAAGACAAGTAGCTGTTTGGGCTAGCCGTTGGCCAACGGCTATGTGTTAAAAAAAGATCTAGTAAATATTATAATATGGGGTATGGGGCGTAGGTTGTGGCGTGGGTTGGGTACAAATGCCCAAGTCACCACCCCGGGTGGGCTTGGGTTTCGGCGTGGCCGCTTGGGCGGGGGTTTCAGCCCGGGCGTTGGGCGGGGCTATCAAGATGACATGGCGGGATCTCATTGGCCAAGACAAGTAGCCGTTTGGGCTAGCCGTTGGCCAACGGCTATGTGTTAAAAAAGATTTAAGAATTATTAGAATATGGGGTATGGGGCGGAGGTTGTGGCGTGGGTTGGGTATAAACGTCCAAATCACCACCCCGGGTGGGCTTGGGTTTCGGCGTGGCCTCTTGGGCGGGGGTTTTAGCCCGGGCGTTGGGCGGGGCTATCAAGATGACATGGCGGGATCTCATTGGCCAAGACAAGTAGCCGTTTGGGCTAGCCGTTGGCCAACGGCTATGTGTTAAAAAAAAGATCTAGGAAATATTAGAATATGGGCTATGGGGCGTGGGTTGTGGCGTGGGTTGGGTACAAACGCCCAAATCACCACCCCGGGTGGGTTTGGGTTTCGGCGTAGCCTCTTGGGTGGGGGTTTCAGCCCGGGCGTTGGGCTGGGCTATATCTCATTGGCCAAGACAAGTAGCCGTTTGGGCTAGCCGTTGGCCAACGGCTATGTGTTTAAAAAAATATCAATTCACTATAAATACTCACACTTCTATTCATTTTTTACCACAACTACTCCACCTCTTCTATAATGATCTCTATCTTATTTTAAAAAAAAAAATTCTCATCCAACCACAATACGAAAAAATGAATCCTCATAATCGAGGTTTTGACCCGAAAAATCCGTGGGCATTCCAAGAAACACCTAGCCCAGCATCCAATCGTCCAATTGCTCCCTTTTTAATGCACTCCACGATGCCGGATACGACTGGTTACGCATCGTTTATCTTGAATCGTTTGAAGAATGATGTCAGTCAGTTTACTTACTGTGTGTATAAAAGGTAATCTAAACTGTGCAATTACTTGTATTGCTACGTTGTTACAGGATTTTATGAGCTCGGTACCAATCGGTACCGAAAATACCGTTACCGAAATCCCCAAAAGTATGTATCGGTACCGAATATACCTGGTACGGTACGGTTCGGTACCGGTTGGTACTGGTACAACACCGGTATTTGAGGGTAAAAATCGGTGAACACCGGTGCCGAACCGGTACCGAAAATACGTTACGTTTTAATTCGAGCTACTTTTTGTTATTTGACATGTTTTGTCATTCTTATAGAACGATTTGGTTTAGCGCGCCGCAACGCGCGCGCATAGAAACAACTAGTCAAAATAATGTTTATAGGTTGATAAACATTAATTAATCAGTTGGAAAAATATTTATGGCACAACTTTGTATGTTTGGTAATATTAAATGAAGCTACGAGTAGGAGCCAAGGGTTTTATTGTAGTTGTATAAAGTTATTTAACAAAAAAATATTTGTAGTTTAAAGTATAATTTTACTGAAATGAGATATGTGAGTATCATTAGATACTATTTGGTTGTTTTTTTTCTTTTACAAATATCACGCTTATTTTTAAACGTTACTTTGCGTAAAAGGCCTAGAAGTCACAACACCAGTCACAACACCGATCACACCTTGATCGTAAAACCCCATTCACCAACCGAAAACCTAGCCACCCACTTCATTTTCTACCAACGAAAGATCCAGTCACCTGTTAGTTCATTTATACTGCGTTTGTTGGTTACCACAAACGATTGAAATAGTTGTTAACTCGTTTGTTTGAATGTCAACATCTTTCTCACTTGCGAAAACCAACTCGACGAGTCACCATTATTTTGTCTTCTTGGTTGCTTGATGAACCCCCTTCAACCCTTGTTGGCCTTGTTTCCACTACAGCCAAACCCGTTCGTTTGTTATCTGCCAAAAGAAAAAAAAAACCGCACCTTTGCTAAGAAGCTATCAAAAATCCGATCTTGATTAACCTTCTTCTTACTCAATCACCAAAAAGCCTTTACTTCCGTTGCAGCCCCGCGGTTAAAAGGAGCTGCTCCCCTTTCTTGAAAACCGACTCTCAAAACTGACGGTACCAAGCTCTGATACCAATTAAAGGCCTAGATCGATCTGAACAGTTGTGTCAGATTCTTGCTTGGTTCCAAGCATGGATAAAGAAGTATATTGTTTATAACCATCAAAGAAGGAAAAAGGATCCCAAGATTTTATTTCGTCTTGGTTTTCCAAAAAAGTTGAAACGGCTTGCGAGGACATTTCATGTTATAATAGTAGGTTGTTAGTTATATTTAGCATTGTAGGCTCTACCCCATTGTAGGAACGGGTCTTGGTTCTTTAAGTTTCCTTATGTAGCATGTACTTTACCTATAGTGTTTAAATAATGCATGTTTTCAAAAGAGTTTTTATCATGTTACGATATTCTTAACCATAACTCACATTTGTCCCCCACACTCACTTATATCATACATGGTTGTCTCGTGTTCATCCAAGCAAATTAAGGTCTCTCTTAGAGCAAACTTTATCTATAACTCAAGACATGAAGTGACTCACAGTTAAACCTAGTTTTCTATACTACAGCTTAAGTCTACTTGAATGATTTATTTCTTCATTTATAGAACAATATTTCTAGATCGTTCATCTAGTTCTAACAACCAAATGGCTTGTAGCATAGTAATATCAAGGTGTTTGTTAACGTGTAATCTCTGGGGTGAAGGTCCAAGTCTCATTGTGGGTAAATTAAAGCATCACTAATAATCGTATCGTGAACGGTATGAAATCGTTTTGGAAGCTATCATAAACCATATAATGAGATCATATAGATAAAAAACTTAGTACCTTAATTGGGATATATTGTGTGATTTCAATATTCACGATATAATCTTGTAACTGTCGAGTCTCAGTTATTTGTTGGCCCGTGTTTTTCTATATTTATATAGAAGTTTTGTTTATAAAAAAGATTTAAGAATAACAATTTATTATACAAGACAAAAATATAGTTACATAATGACTGAGGTTAGAACATTCAATTGGTGCACTTACATGAAATTAATATAATTGAATATGTAGTTGTTATCCACCTCTCTTTATTAAAACATTGAAATGGACATAAACAAACTGGCACCGCAATAGGTGACACGAGAAGAAGCGGTGATAATTTCAACAATATCCTAATAGTATTATTAAATTATATAAACCCCCCCTTAAAATGTTATATGTTTTTACAATAGCTTCAACTTTCCACCAATTTGCCTTTCTACAGAAGGTACGTAAAATCAAATAAAACTTAGCATTTTAGACCATCTCTAATATGGATATCATATATTTTAGAATGAAAACATATTTATATTTTTTTAATCCATTAAGACCTATATAATAAGTTTCATTGGTTAAAGAAAAAATTAAAAAAAATATATTATATAAATAAAGGTGAATTAACGTTTGATACGTATAATGTTCTTAATAACAATCACTTTGATAATAACTAGTATTGAGGACTCGTGCGCCGTAATCATATACGTAATTTAAGTAAATCACCAAGATCATACGTGCAAAATCGTAAACCCTAAACCATATTTCTTTTCAAAACCAATTATTCTATCTTTTTAATATCACTTGAAAATCATGTGTCTTGAAAATCATTTGTATACTTTCTTTTAAAATATAAATAGTTATTCTTATATCTTTCTAATATCAATTGTAATTCATACTTTTGCCCTATGGAAATCCATACCCCGAGGATACCTACCGCTTTTGATTCGAACTCGATCTTACTAAGTTGGAGATTCAAATAGATAAAGTGTTCTGAGAGGAATGTGATTCAAGTAGTAGATGATGTCCTACTTGATACTGCTTTTGCTAAACCCACAACGAAAGAATTAGCATCGGGACTAATTATAGATAGAAGACTGTTTTAGTTGCCGGTATTACTACTTGAGAATAAGCACACCTCTTTTTATTTAGTAATAGATTTTATTTAAAAGATAGAGTAAAGGTTTTTGAATGCATGATTTTCGTTTAGATTTAGATAATATGTACTTTATTAATTTTTGTTTAATTAAAAAGAATGTTATTAGTTTTTTTATCACCACATTTATCTCTCAAAACTTGATGAAGTACATGGACATTATAAATATGGTGGAAATAATTAAATAATTTGTAAAAGAGGGTACACTACATGTAAACTTCCTTATTTTGGAAAAAAATGGAAAGGAGTGGGCAAGTGTTTGGATAGATAGAAGAAATGAATAGTAATTATGTGAGGGTACAAAATTTACTAATTAATATAGGGTTTTTTTTTAACTTAAAAAGAATGTTATTATTTTTTTTTATCATCACGTTATATGTCAAAACTTGTCTGAGAGAACCAATACTTACGATTTAATATAGGGTTTATATGAAATGTGGTAAAAAATGTTGATAATACATAATACGAATAACTAACTGATACGTGGTGATGTTGAAGGATAGAATTCAGGGAAGAAGAAGAGAAAAGAGAGGAGAAGAAGAACACAGAGAATTAGCTCAATCAATCGATAACCCCCTACAACTGATTACAACCGTATTTAACTACTAACAGAAACTAACTAACTACTAACTACTATCCTTATTACAACTACACCCCTTTAACTATTGAATATTACAAACACCCCCTCTGAACTCATAAGTCTCATATCAATACTTCCCCCTTTAACAAATTTTGCCCCAAAATTTAGAATTCAAATTCTGGAAACCTCAATTGCATCTCCTCAAGGTCCTCCCATGAAGCTTTTGTTAACGGTAACCCTTCCCACTTAATCAGAGCTTGCACCCCAACTCTATTTCGCTTTTTCACCATCTTTTTCTCAATCACTGCAGCTGGATAATAACGAAACCGGGGCTGAGTTGGTAAAGGTATGATCTTTGAATGGTCTCCCCGAGCCAACTTGAGCAAAGAAACATGGAATGTAGGATGAATCTGTGATTCTTCTGGTAAGTCCAATCGGTAAGCAACTTTGCCAACTCTCTCCACTATCATAAAGGGGCCATAGTATTTAGGGCTCAATTTGGATTGTTTATTTTGTCTAGCTGAATGTTGCTTGTAAGGATGCAATTTTAAGAAAACATAATCGCCCGTGTTAAATTCTCTTTCTGTTCTGTGTTTGTCGGCCATTTGTTTCATCCTATTTTGAGCTGTCAATAAAGAATGCCTTAACTGTTGAATCATCTGTTCCCTTTCAGTCAGCACTTGATCCACTGTTGCGATAGAGCAGTCCTTAGGAACATAGGGTATAAAGATAGGTGGTGGATAACCATATAAAGCTTGAAAAGGTGTCATTTTTAAGGTAGTATGGTAATTAGAATTATACCACTATTCAGCCAATGATAACCACTTCAACCAACTAGAATTTGTAGCCAATGTCATACTTCTCAAATAGGCCTCAATACATCTGTTCACTACCTCAGTTTGGCCATCAGTCTGAGGGTGGTAGGCAGTGGACATTGACAGTTGTATACCTTGCAATTTAGTAAACTCTCTCCAAAATTGGCTAAGGAATACAGGGTCTCTATCTGAAACAATTGTTTGTGGCCAACCATGAAGTTTAAACACATAGTCTAAGAACAGTTAAGCCACTGTCTCAGCTGAATAAGGGTGGCCCAATGGAATAAAATGCCCATATTTTGTTAATCTATCTACTACCACCAATATAGAATCTTTCCCTTGTATCTTGGGAAATCCTCCCACAAAATCCATGGAAATGTCTGAAAAGACATACCTGGGAATGGGCAGTGGTTGTAATAAGCCAGGTGAAGCAACATTCTCATGCTTTGTCCTCTGGCATACATCACAACACCTGATCAGTTGTCTGACTTGTTTATGAAGACCCTTCCATGTAAACATAGATTGGATCCTTTGAACAGTGGCATGGACCCCAGAATGCCCCCCCCACTGCTGAACTATGGCACAAATTCACAATGTATGTCTGTAATGCTTCATTTGTACCTACCACAATCTTAGAGTTCTTAGTTAAAACAGTGACATTCCAGTGATACTTTGGAACTTGTTCCCCTTTAAGTAACTTCTTCAATTTTTGTTGAATTTGATCATCACTTTCCCAGGATTTGACGATCCTTTGAAATAAGGTATCATCCAAAGTAGATAATGAAATCATGCACAGTGTGGGACCTTGAACCCTTGAAAGTGCATCAGCCACCTTATTTTCCACCCCTTTCTTGTATAGAATTTCATAGTCAAACCCCATAAGCTTTGAAAGCCATACATGTTGTAATGGAGTGGTCAACTTCTGTTCCAATAGATGCTTAAGACTTTTTTGATCTGTTTTAATTATAAAATGACCATTAGACAGATAATGTTGCCAGTGCTTGACTGCAAAAATGATGGCCAAAAGTTCTTTCTCATACACAGAATAAGATTGCTGTCTTGGTGATAGTGCCCTGCTAATGAAGGCAAGAGGGTGGCCATCTTGCATCAATACAGCACCAAAACCAAGTGCAGAAGCATCTGTCTCTAAGACAAAAGGTTTAGAAAAATCAGGGAGAGCTAATACAGGAGGAGAACACAAGGCCTGTTTCAGGGCATTAAAAGCAGTGGTTGCATCCTCTGTCCATACAAAACTGTTTTTCTTTAAAAGAGACGTCAGAGGTTTAGCCAAAATTCCATAAGATCTGATAAATCTTCTATAATAGCCTGATAAGCCCAAGAAACCCCCCAGTTGTTTGATATTGCTAGGAACAGGCCAAGATTGAATAGCCTCAATTTTCTTTGGGTCAGTAGCAATTCCCTCTCTGCTGATAATATGCCCTAAATATTCGACAGCCCTCCCACCAAAAGAACATTTAGACAGCTTTGCATACAATTTATTGGCCCTCAAAATCTGCAGAACTTCCCTCAAATGACCCATATGCTCTTCTACAGTTTTGCTATATACTAGTATGTCATCAAAGAAGATTAGAACTGATTTCCTCAACAGTGGTTTGAAGGTATGATTCATGAGAGCCTGAAATGTTGCTGGAGCATTTGTCAGACCAAATGGCATCACCATGAATTCAAAGTGCCCTTCATGAGTTCTAAAGGCTGTTTTTGGAATATCATCAGGGTACATCCTGATTTGGTGATATCCTGATCTCAAATCCAGTTTAGAAAAAACAGTGGATCCTCCTAATTCATCCATCAAATCCTCTATCAAGGGAATAGGGAAGCCATTTTTGATGGTTGCATCATTCAGTTTCCTGTAGTCTATGCACATCCTCCAACTACCATCTTTTTTCTTGACTAAGACTACAGGAGCTGCAAAAGGACTAACACTGTTCCTGATCACCCCAGTGTCTATTAATTCCTTAGTCATTTTTTCAATAACATCCTTTTGGGCTAACTGATATCTGTAAGGCTTTTGATTTATAGTTACTGATTCGTCTTTCAAAACAATTCTATGATCAAAAGCCCTATGAGGTGGCAGACTAGTAGGTGTTTGAAATATATCATCAAATTCTTTCAAAAGTTTATCAAAAACTTCAGGGCTTACAGGATTAGACACCAAGGTTTCATGCTGAAATTGTTTATCAGGAGTTTCCATTTTCAAACTGTACACCTGACCTTGAACATAACTCTCATCATTTGCCAACCACTGATTCATAACTTCTATTGAACATAATGACAATTTTTTGTTGTGGCTCCCCTTTAGCTGATAAGACTTATTTCCCACCCTGAATTGCATAGTGAGATCCTTGAAATTCCAAACAATATCTCCAAGTGGCAGGAGCCATTGCACCCCCAACACCATATCATAGGTTGCCAATGATATGACTAGTACATCAGCTTTAAACCACAGACCCTGCATCTGCCATTCAAAATTCCGGCATATCTTTTTGCACATTAATGGAATTCCATTGGCAACCCCAACCTTCATAGGAGTGATGTCCTTTAATTGACACTGAAGCTTCATGGCCAACTTCTCATCCAAGAAGTTATGAGTAGAACCTGAATCAGTGAGGATTCTCAAGGTTTTAGTTCCAATGTTGCCCACCACTTGCATAGTTGAAAAGGAAGGCACTCCTGTTAGTGCATGGATTGAAATCAATGGATCATTGGTGGTGGTATCAATAATGGGTTCAGAATCCTGTTGAATATCAAAATTCCCCTCCTCATCATCCTCAATTTCCAAAACATAAAGTTGTTTATTGGGACACTTATGGGTTGATGTAAATTTTTCAGTGCACCAAAAACATTCACCTCGAAGTCTTTTGGCTTCCATTTCCTTAGTTGGTAAGTTCAATCTGTTTTTGTTAGGATAAATTCTCTGATTCAAAGGAGGTGAGGGTAGCAGTGGTAAGTGATTAGTGTTAACTGGTGGTTTAAGAACTGGATTAGGTTTGTAAGAAGAGACAGGTGTTGGGTTTGGATAAAACTTGCCATTTTGATTAGAATAGGGTCTTGTTTTTGGCAACAACATCTTATTAGCCAAATCTTGTTTCTTAGAGAACTTATAAGCTTCTTTCATGTTCTTGGGTTCAAACATTCTTACTGGGCCTGCCAATTCTGGTTTCAACCCATGAAGGAAGATACTAACAGCATACTCTTCACAAATACTTACCCTCAACAAATTCTCATCAAACCTTTCACAATACTCCTCCAATTCCCCTGTCTGAACAGTGGATGTCAAAATACCCATGGTATCCCCATATTGATGTGTAGAAAACCTTTCTAACACATTTCTTGAATACTCAGCCCAAGTCACTTCTATTATAGGCTTAGTTAACTGTTTTAAAAATGACGAGTGCCATTTCATAGCCTTGCCTTCCAAATTAATTGCTGCGTACCTGACTTTGAAGTTTTCTGGTGTTTCATCGACATCGAAGAAGTGTTCGCATTTGCAGATCCAGTCTTCTACTTCTTGACCATTAAACTTAGGAAATTCAATCTTCCCAAGCCTATACAATCTTTCTGTTCTGGTACTAACAAGGCCTGAAGTCTCCAATTGTGTATCACCTGATGATGACCGGCCAAAATTGGTTTGATTCAAGACAATTTTGTCCATTAATTGTTTCAGATCCTCAAAAGACTTGTCAGTTTTCTCCATGAATGCTTCGAATTTTAGTAAAGAAGTTGTGTGATTTTGAATTGTTTTTTCGATTTCAGTTTGACTTCTAGTGTTAGTCATGATTCGTTGTTATGCAGAGACCAATTGAAAGTATAATCGCTGGATTGGATTGATCAACAATAATCAACCCCAAGTTTGAAATGATCAGAGTACAAAAATTGATTGATCGGAAAAGATCAATCAGTGAGTAGAACAGCAGTCGCCGGAAGAATGGAAGGAAGAATAAGAGCTCCGATGAGAATCGGTGGCTCTGATACCAATGATACGTGGTGATGTTGAAGGATAGAATTCAGGGAAGAAGAAGAGAAAAGAGAGGAGAAGAAGAACACAGAGAATTAGCTCAATCAATCGATAACCCCCTACAACTGATTACAACCGTATTTAACTACTAACAGAAACTAACTAACTACTAACTACTATCCTTATTACAACTACACCCCTTTAACTATTGAATATTACAAACACCCCCTCTGAACTTGTCGTGGTCACGCAAATTTAATCCCAAGAACAACTATGTAGATAGTGGCAAGTGGGTATCGAACACAGGGAGTTTGTGGAAAATGTGTTATTTAGAAGTGTATCTAAGTTAACTAAAATTAAACTAATTGCAAGAAAAAATAAAATTCAAGAGTTGGTTTGATTTGATTGGTTTTAAAAACTAAGATTAATTAACTAATTTGCAAAATGAAAATTTGGATTGTAAACAATTGAGAGACAAATGACTATCTTGAGTTTCCGGTTTGGTTCGACGTTTGTGTTAACATTTCACTAGAAAGAACTACATAGACATAGTTCATGTATAATCAATTGTAGTGATGAAAGGGGACTAAGTACTCAGATTCCTAGAACGTGAGGTTGTCACCCGATGATCAATCAACCCTTACCCAAACCTAACTATACCCATGATATCTCGATTGCCAACGGCACCAAGAACGTATGGTTTCTAATTAGTTCAATATAAGAATTAACAAGTTACTAACAATCAATCATACACCATAACAATCAATTCAAATAAGAAGCAATTGTTATTCTAGAAATATGAAATAAAAACACATAGTCTTACTCAAACCTTCAACACAAGATAATCACCAAGTATTTAGCCACTCATGGCTTTAACTAACATAATGCAAAAAGTGGAAAAGGAAATAGTGTTCACAAGTTTCACCAACAAGAACTAATGAAGCTAGATGATTTAAGTGAAAGATAGTTCAAAAGATGATGTTTCCAAGCTTCCAAGTCCCTCCTTATAACCTTCCATTCGTTTCCTCCAAGTAGTAACCGACCGAGCATGATTACTATCCTTAAGTCTCCATAAAAAGGTCATTTAATGTGTAAGTTACAAAACAAGTTCAGTCGGCGCCGTAAGCTACACCAGGTGCCGTAGCTTACGGCGGTCAGCCTAATCCAGAAAGTCAACATATCGCCGTAAGCTACGCCAGGTGCCGTAGCTTACGGCAGTCAGCGAACAGAGATAGTCAGCACAACACCGTAAGGTACGGCCAGACGCCGTAGCTTACGGTGATCATTAAAGTTGTACGGCCATGACTCCCTGTCGTACGGCGGATCATTTTGGTATTGGATGATTGCCGTAAGCTACGGCCTGGAGGCGTAGCTTACGGCGCTGAGCTTGCTTCTTTTCCATGACTTCTCCAAATTTTCCATTCTTTTGCCCTTTAAGTCCCACAACTTCTAGCATTCCATCATACCTCTTAAACCCCGCCTTTCGAGCACTTTAACACCTGTATCATCCAATATAAAGTAGTTATCTAATTCAAGCAATTAACCGAATAAAGTGTAGAATATGCGTTGTATTAAACCTTTTAAGGGTTGTCCTACGGACCACCCGTCACATCCCCACACTTACCCGTTGCTTGTCCCAAGCAACCACTTCAAAAACTGTTTTTAACCATAAGCGATCAATCGAATATGCAAACCAAGCTAAAATGCCGTCCTTTTACTCACTTTCTATCATACCATAAAACACACCCCTCACAAAAACTCTCGGCGACAAGAAAAATTAGCATATTATGCTAAACCACTCAATGCGTATTTGTGTGTGTGTGCGACAATAAGCTTGTATGAGAATCAAGTTTCCTCCTAACAAATATTTAACATGCTTATGAATCAAGGGAACTTTACGGGTTGTAACGGGGCTAGGTGCAAAGGTAGGAAGTGGTGGAATACATATTAGAAGGCTAATTGATTTGACCCGGTTTTATTTCCACTACTAAACAAAGCAAACGACTATGTACAAAACATCATAAACTTCCACACCACTCTTGCAATTAATGACTTCTTTTTGTATTTTTCTCATATTTTTCTCTGTTTTTTTTTCACATAAGACTCATATATACAAAGATATCACAATCACAAACTAAATTCCTAAACCGGGTCATCTCAATAGGGTATAGTTTATATGGGAAGTAGGCTTTGGGCTTCAATCGAATGGCTTAAGGATCAAACATAGCTTTCTAAAGACCAAACCCCCACCCCTCACAATACCAAGCTCATATATGTAAAGTATGAGGTCCAACCCACCAATCCCGCACTCTCACACATCTAGACGAGGCTACCTAAAAGTCCCCTATCATCTTCAAAAGCATGCCAACTCTAGGATTTAACAAGCATTCACACGCAAGTTCTATTTACACACTACACACACCGCCACTCAAGCAAAGAATTAACTCTCATATGTGGTTCAATTCTCACCAAGAAAAAGCTAAGAACGGGTGTCGGTGTGTTGAATGGTACAATATCAAGTTTTCAAATTTTTACACTTTTCGCTTGGATTTGCAAAAATTTTTGAATTTCTCAAAAATTTCCCCCATCCCCACACTTGGGATATATTGTCCCAATGTATGGTTTTGAGGGAAAGATCACTTTAACCAAGAACATCCCCAATTGCTTATATTCTCAAACCCAAAAATTTTTATTTATTTTTATTTTTTTTTATAAAAGACACCACCAACTCTCACAACCCAACAACATATTAACACGAACACCACCCAACCTCCCAACCGCAACATAAACATAAACACATAGACATATATACAAAAATGTACAAAGGAGCAAAATACGACCTGGCTAGTAGTACTTCGGCTGTGGAGGCCCAAAAATGGATGTCATCATATCCGTCCACTCTCCAAAGCCAAATGCTCCACCGCTACTACTGCTTCCTTGATCACTGCTTGGATTTGCTTGTTGATAACTCATAGCATGCGGGTCCACCCACTGAGAATGGTGCAAAGGCGGGGTGGGGTATGACACACTACCATCATATGGTGGCAATGTGGTGTAGTCCACAATGGGTGGATCTCCTACAACTGGCTGCCCCGCATGCCATTGGTCATGCATGCGTCTTTGACGATCATCCAAGTAACGGTTGTTTGTTTCTTCTTCACGGGCATATCTATGAGCACGGTTCCATTGCTCATTTCTATCGTAACTTCTTTTGATAGCCCTTTCCACACTAGCACCCATGAATGTTTGTTGATCAAAGAGCATCTGGTTTGGTTCACTCCAATCACCAAAAGTGGGTGGCCGCCTTTGTTGAATGATTTGACCCATATCCCCCGAATGGGCCCAGTACGGGTCATAAGCCTGTTGTGCATAATCAAATGCACTACCCACATAACCAGATTGTACGCTAGCTCCTTGAACCCCCGCTTGACCGGCACCTCCTACTTGAGCATCTACCATGAATGTGTCTTCACGGTAATCATCATCTCCACTTACTTCATCATCTGTTGACTCAGGCTCATCGGCCTCACCTGGTCGTAACGGTCTTGCATCCACTTTTAACGCCCTCCAACGTCTCCCATCTGTTTTCAACCTATCATAGCCGCCCCCCAACCCAATGCATTAAACTTGTCCGTGATCCCGAATGGTCCGAAATCAACATGCCGAATCTCCTTTTCACAAATAAACGCTTCACCTCTCTGTTTTAGCTTGTTCATTTGCTCATGGAATAGATCCTTTCTCCATTCCGCAGGTTGTTCCAATAATGAACCGGACGTCCAATCCGGCTTGGGACCCCTTGGAGGTGCATCCTCCTCCGAATCCGGGTCACCAACCCGGGTCAATTTCCTCCTTTTTTGTTGTGCCGCATCCCCTTGAGAAGAACTTGCCACTCCTTTCCCTTTCTTAGACGCCATGCCTTGGTTTTGTAGAAGATGAGAATCACAAAAACTTGAAGTTCACACGAAAACCCCCAAAAAGCCCCAAATTTTCGGCACCTAGGGTTTGAATTTCGGACCAGAAAACGTGATTTCCTTCCAAAAATTTACCCACAATCGGAATGCTTGTGAAATTTTAGTCACAAACGACCCAAAAATCACTGAAATTGGGCTTGATTTGAGAGATTTATGAAGATATGAAGGTTAGGGTTCTTAGGTGAGGTGAAGAAGAAGAAGTGGAGAAGAAGTTGTGGTTGGGGATGATTGTGAAAATGTGGGGTTAGGGTTGATTGTTTTATTATTATTATTATTATATATTTTTTATTCGGATTTTATTGTTTTTTTTTTATTAGCCATGAAACGACGACAAGAAGGGACCCCCAAGTTTGCTCGGTGCCGTAAACTACGGCACCCTGCCGTAGCTTACGGTGGGTACTGGGTGAAAAAATGGTGCCGTAAAACAGGGGCTTGATGCCGTAAGGTTCTTTTTGATAGATGGCTGATGTGCGTGAATTATATATATTTTTAATTGAGTTTTTCTTCACACAAATTTAGTTTTAAAATGGTTTTTCACCTAGAAACTAACTACACACACAAAGGGCAAGTGTACCCGTCGGGTGGTAATATAGCTAATCGGTAAGAACCGGATATCAATCCGTGGATGCGGTGTCTCGATACTAAACTTTTGTTACTTCAAAGCCTTTTCAAATGATTGGATTGGTTTTTCTAACTTATCATGCAAAATAAATAAACTACTAAAATTTCTAACAAATAACAATGACTAAGAAAGGTTGCCTAAACTAAGTATCCACTTATTCACATGTGACAACAAAGAGGAAGGGATTGTGATGATGCAAGCTCCAATTTTAACTAAGTCCCCAATCAAGGTTTCCTAGTTTATGATTCTTAGGAAAATTAAAAAATGAATTAACATTCTAATCACCTAAAAATTATTCCTTTAAGCTCACTTGCTAAGTTGATGTTAATCTTTGATGATGAGTTATTCATTTGTCAAAACTCCTAACTCTACAAATTAGGGAAAACTAATATGAGAAACACACTAATCACCCTAACTTGGTTTTAAGTAGTTGGCACTATCACTATGTTCTTGATATGAACCACAAGCATGGTCATGCTAGCTAACAACCTTGGCCTAAATCATCAACCAAACATGAACACAAACTATAGAATTCATATAAACATACTTTTGATCTTTCCAAATCTAGATGCAAGAATTCACACACAAGCTCAAATCATTGTTCATATCATATTAGCACTCACCATTCCTAGTTTCATGCTATGAATCATACTAACAAGTTAACAAGATTCAATAATCATAATCTCTACATGGGCTTTCCAACACAACATGTAAATACTTATGAGCAAACATTCAAGAACAAGAACTTTAAGCATGCATATGAACTCCAAGAACAAAATCAAATGACAACATGAAGATTAACAAGAACAATCATCACATCTACTTCCATATTATCACATGTTCATAAGCTTCAACATAGTTTAGACAACACAAATGTTTAGCCTACAAGGCTCATAACTACCAAATCAAGCATAAATAACCATAAATTGTTCATAATGTAGTAAGCTAACCAAGTTAAAGACAAGAATTAAATGGTGTTTGAGTAGATCTTCAAGTGGTTTAATCCTCTTCAAGGCTCCTTCTTGGCTCCAACAAGCTTCCAAGACCAGATTCTTGAGAGAAAAAGTCACCAAAATGCTCCAACTCCCTTGCAAATGAGCTAGAAACTCGTATTTAAACTGCTGGGCGTTTGGCACTACCATGCCACCTTTTGGCACGGTCGTGCTTGGCAAGTGTCAGAGCTACTTTCTTGAGTGTTGACCAAGCAAGCTACCATTTCCGGAAAAATCGCGCTCAAATGTTCCCGAGGTCGCACGACCGTGCTCGGAGATCCTCTGGTCGTGCGAGCCGGTAGTGCTCGGTAACAGTCACCTCGTTCTCGGAAACAAGCTGATCAGAGGCTAAGATTGACTTGGCACGGTCGTGCCACTGGTTGGCACGGTCGTGCTTCCCTTGATTTTGAAGATTTGGCTGCTGGGTGCTAGTGCTGATCGAGAGTGCCGACGTCGGGAGGCTTGGCACGGTCGTGCCACTGTTTGGCACGGTAGTGCCATATCTGGCAGTTTGCTGGAATGCACCATTTTAGCTCTATTTTGCTCCAAAAGCTTCCGTTTCATCACCGGGCCGAAGCCCGGACCTGTATTTTCACAAACAACTCAAATAAGTACCAAAATCAATGAAAATACAAAGAGTTTTCGCATAAACGGGGCGTATTTGACGTTTAAAAGATGTATAAATTCTTATACATCAAACATCCCCACACTTGAACTTTGCTTGTCCTCAAGCAAACTAAAATCAACGAAACTCTCTAAATGGCAATCATCTCAACTAGCATTTCATAAGCACAAACAAATAACTTGGGTCAAAACAATCAAGGAGTGCTCAATATAAAGAAACAACCGAAAAGAGATATGTAAAATAAGTTTATGAGCAATGGTCCATCTTAGAAATCCCTACCAATTCACCAAGCATCCTCACAATGTTCACACACACTCGGCTTAATATAGGAACACATACAATTCATGGAGTATGTTTAGAACACTCGATGCCAAGACGATAACTATGCGATATCATAAGCTTGTGGAAGGATCAAATCTAATCACTAGACAAAAATATAGCATAAATCATGAGGTCTTGGTTGGGTTGTAACTTGGCTTGGGCTAGGGGTATGGAAGTGGATTTTGAAAAGTGGCTAAAACGGTTGTAACCCGACGGTTTGACTAACTTAAAGCATAAGAAAAATAAAACTATACAACTAAATAGTAACTAACCGAGAGCTCACCAACAAGTATTTCTTTTTGCTCCCAAAATCGCTCTAACAAAGCCATTTGATAAGGCTCTTTCAACTATTTTTTTTTTTTTCGTTTTTTTTTTTTTTTTTTTACAAGAACTAACCCATGCTTTAGAGAGAACTAAGTACGTCTACCTAGCTAAAAACTCTTGAACATGAGGGATATAACAACTAAGAAGAACTATACAAAAGCTACAAGTTAATCAAAACCGAACCGGGCTTCCAACCAAAAATGGGCTAAAAAAAAAATAAAAGGCTAATTTGGCTAAGTGGCTAATGTTTTGGGGTTTTTTTTTTAAGAAACGAACGGGAAAGGCTCAAATTGGTTTAACTAGGGGAATGATTCGGGTAGGGAGGTGAATGAAAATGGCTAAAATGAAAAGGTTTCCTAATGCCTCAATCACTTCTATGCTTGTATTCTCGCTTTGTGGCCTCGAAATGCATGCCTAACACAAGTTCTAAATCGCAAAAGTTATCCGGCTCACTCAATCTTTGCCCGCAAAAACATGAGCAAAAATAATCTAAAGCTATAAGGCTCAAAAATAACTCACGGAAACGGGCGTATTGGGTAAATATGCAAGGCAAACAAGTAGGTCAATCGCTTGATTTCTCATGCTCAATTTTGTACAAAAAACAAGTTACTTAACGGTCTTTTTTTTTCCTTACACGAGTGAACCCCCTTTTTGTGTCAACCCAATTTTATTTATCAAAAATTTTGGTGCTTATTTAGATACTTATGTTGATTTGATTTATATGCCACAAAAATTGTTAAAAGAGAGCTTTGCATTGTTATTTTATTTTATTTATTATTATTATTATTATTATTATTATTATTATTATTTTTTTTTATATATATATATATGACAACGACAAAGCTCAAGCGATAGACCACCTCCCCACACTTGAATTGTACATCGCCCTCGATGTACAACAAAAAATTGAATAAGCAAAAGAATTGCGAATTCAATACAACTAAAGGAAGGCGGGAACACGAAAACTCCCCTGAAACATGAAGCTAGAAGCGGAACAAGATGAAGCAACTAGGAGCATCCACAACGAACTACCAACCCTTCCAACAAGCCGACACCTCATTTAACTCAACACTGCACATGTAGCAAACAAGATCAAACACATAGGAAATTTACCCAACCCATTTCTTCCCTTGCCTTTGTTTATTAATTTAACCCACTAATAAAGCGATAAAAACTAACACCTAAAACGGAGGGATGTACGTACGATGGAAAATGGCACATCCCTCAAACACGAAATAGTAATACAAATACGAGATGAGGGCGGGACTAAAACCTCCCACCGGATCCCGAAGGACCGGTGTCGTCCCTGCGATCAAACCTGGATCTACGCGCAAAATGCGGAGGCGGCTGTGTGTATGGATGGTTGAGTGAGTTCGCGATATGCTGCTGCGAACCGAACAACCAATCCATGCTTCGTCGATGCTGCTCGTGCAACTCCTCCAAATAGTTGCCCTGCCGATGTTGCTCCGCGCGTATGAGACCCACATCTCGCCTCACTTCTTCTTGGTCCAATGCCAGTCCGTCCATCCGCCTCCAGAGGTCCAACGATGACGGCTCGGAAGGACCGTAGGCGCCATAACCACCCTGTGCATAACCTCCACCACCAAAGCCACCATACACATTATCCCAATTCGGGCTATCAAACCCGTGAATCACATGTCCAACCTGCATGTGGGGGTCCGCTCCCCCAGCGCCCCCATGCTGGCCCTGAACCGGGATATCGTGCATATGCACATCATGATCGCCGCCATCACCATCATCACCACCATCACCACCACCCTCCTCAACTACAGGTAGCGGGTCCCAAATCCTTCCATGTCGGTCAACGAGCTTCGGAATCCCGTTCACTTTCCTGGTAAGATGCATCGAGTTCAGCTGTTGCAAGTCGAGAAGGCCGTAGTCACAGGCTTCGGTCAGATGGTCTAACCGAACCCGATAAAATTTTGCAAGCTTGGTTGCAAAGGCTCCTCCGCAAATCCGTGACGTGGGCGTCGAACCAACGCCTCGAAATATCGACTCTGCAACGCTGACCGCTAAGTTGCAGTTTGAGCCCGAGATGATGCAGTACAGGTGAAATAGGTCGCGGGTGGTGATGTTCCCTGTGCTATCACCCCGACCACCAATCACATGAAAGATGGCGCGCTCGATGACCCTATGAAGCGGGTCAAGTATCCATGTAGCTTTGGCTCTGCGAGGGTCCCAAATCCGACCCGGCACCGTAATCTGCTCCCAAAAGGCTGCCTTGTTTGCATCAGGTTCCCAATCCTGCAGGCTCCCGTGAAAAAGTTCCGAGTCGATTTCATCATCTTCATACAACCCCAACACCATCCCGAATCGACTTATTGACTGGTGGTGCCATTTCCTCCCCAACCGGAATTTAACACCAAGTTTTTTGTCGTAGACATCCGGACATGGAAAGGTGAATCGGAATGACGCGAAAAACTCGATAACAAGCTCCACATATTGCGGTTCCGCGATCTCAAAGAGACGAGACCACGGGGGAGTCATCAGATCATCGAACCTCTCGGCCTGTCCGAGCAGGTCCAAATCCACCAATTGCAGCTTCCTCATAGGCTCGATAAGGTGTCGTCGGGCCCACAATCGTTCCACCTTCGGGATACAATACCCTTCCCTGGCATTGTTTGAGAACTGCAAGTAGGGGTGATCCATCTGCAAGATTGAAACAAGATTAATCAGCAACCAAAACAAACAGGCAAAAATTTCGGGACTGGACAAAATGGCACGGTCGTGCCACCATATGGCACTACCGTGCGAGACCTGCAAATCAGTGAAATTATGAAGATTTCTGGGAATTTTATGAAGTCTGGGTTTTTATTCCCCAGGAGCACGACCGTGCCATGCCACGGCACCATCGTGCTCGGCCGTAAACGGCTCGGATTTGAACCAATTTTGTGAGAAGCACGGTAGTGCCACCCATTGGCACCCTCGTGCGCGACCGATCTCCGGAAACAATTTAACTGATTTTTCATAACAGCACGATCGTGCCGAATGACGGCACCCTCGTGCCACCTGAGTTTCCGGAAGAAATTTATGAAGATCCTGCAAACTGTGATGAATTTCTGGGTAGAATTTTGGAGAGCACGACCGTGCGGTAAGATGGCACCCTCGTGCGTGTCGGATTTCTGGGCAGAATTATGAAGATCCGCGAGCATTTATGAAGAGCACGACCACACCCAGGTGGAGCACGATCGTGCGACGCGGAACCCAGAAAAACGACGGCTTCAATTCAGCCCCGAAACTCTATTTTTTTCACAGATTTGCTTAGGGGTTTTGTAAATCGGTCACTTGTGGTTCAAATCAACACAAAAAACACGAAAAACGGGCTTGAATCGGGTGATTTAGACCAAGCCCTAAAAACCTAAGGAAACTCATTATGAAGAACATGAAGAACACAATATCAAAACACATGAATCTAACTAGAAAAAGGAAGGATTCGTACCTGGAATGATGTTGGAATGGAAGAATTTCTTGGAGGAAGCTAGGAGATGCAAGAATCCGTGAGTGCTATGAATGGGTTCAAGGAAGGAGATGAAGGTTTTATGAAGAATTTATGGTGGTGGTTGGTTTTATTCAAAGATGGTTCTATTATTGGCTGCAAAAGGGGCTGACACTTTCTGGTAGTGCCAGAATTTTGATGGTGGTGCATTTTTTTTTTTTTTGAGGGTGTAGAAAATGGACATCTCTATAGACAAAACTCCTTGAACCCGGGGCACTCACGAAGCATCTCCTACCAAGAAGAAGAACCGAACTAACATACCTGAAAGCCGGCAACAAGCTCTAACATCCCTCGCGACCAGAACGAACCGCAACCTGAAAAATAAAAAGACAACCACACACAACAATAATAACAAGATAATATACACAAACATGCTAAGTTTATTTACGAGTCTTTAGCTAGACTCACCACCCCGAATTCATTTGTTCCTGGGGTGGAGGGTAACAACCTCCTCACTCGGGTCAACGGGCCCTCCAACATAAGCCTTTAATCTATGCCCGTTGACTTTAAACAACCGGCCATCTTCATGGCCTATCTCCACGGTCCCGTAAGGAAACACTGACCGCACAGTGTAGGGACCCGACCATCGAGATTTAAGCTTGCCAGGAAACAACTTGAGACGCGAATTGTACAACAACACACGATCGCCCACTCGGAATTCTTTCTTGTCCTTCAAGCGGGCATCATGGAGCGTCTTAGTACGTTCCTTGTACAGCTTGGAGCTTTCATACGCATCGTGGCGAAGCTCCTCAACCTCGTGAATCTGCACAAACCTGTTTTCACCCGCAGCAGCCATGTCAAGATTAACTGTCTTCAAAGCCCAGTATGCTTTGTGCTTGAGTTCAACAGGCAAATGACAAGACTTCCCATAGACCAATTTAAACGGTGTGGTGCCTATAGGAGTCTTGTAGGCTGTCCGAAAAGCCCACAGTGCATCGTCCAATTTCTCGGACCAATCCTTACGGCTAGAATTAACCGTCTTCTCCAGGATCCGCTTGATACCCCGATTAGTAACCTCGACCTGTCCGCTCGTCTGCGGATGATATGGTGTGGAGAATCGATGTTGCACACCATATCGGGACAATGCTTTCTCAAGCTGCGCATTACAGAAATGCGTCCCACGGTCACTAATCAATGCCTTCGGGGCACCAAAGCGAGCAAACAACTTTTTCAAAAATCGCACCACTACCCTCGCATCGTTAGTGGGCAAAGCCTGTGCTTCAGCCCACTTTGAAACGTAATCAACAGCGACTAGGATGTAGCGGTTGCCAAAAGAGGTCGGAAAGGGGCCCATGAAGTCTAGCCCCCATACGTCAAAAACCTCACAAACTTGGATGCCGTTTTGTGGCATCTCATGGCGTGCAGAAATGTTGCTCGCCCTCTGGCAAGCATCACAGGACCTCACCCACTCATGGGCATCACGGAAAATAGTCGGCCAAAAGAATCCGGCATCAAACACTTTCCTTGCCGTGTTGTTCGCTCCGTGGTGGCCTCCCGTGGGTCCCTCGTGACAGTGGCGTAAAATGTCCCTCGCCTCGTCACCATACACGCATCGCCGGATCATCCGATCCGCTCCTACCCTAAATAAGTAAGGGTCATCCCAGAAGTAATGCTTGACATCCGCAAAGAACTTTCGCTTCTGCTGGTGGGTCATCCCCTTGATCAGGATGCCACTAGCTAAGTAGTTTGCAAAGTCAGCAAACCATGGGGAATCATCACTAGTCTCGATCCTCATGAGGAACTCGTGGGGGAAATTGTCATTGATGCTAGGCCCACGAGTTTCCTTTTCCTCGGAATGCTCAAGTCGAGACAGATGATCGGCTGCTAAATTCTCAGCCCCTTTTTTATCACGGATTTCGATGTCAAACTCTTGCAGCAGCAAGATCCAACGTATCAGTCTCGGTTTAGCATCCTGCTTGCTAAAAAGATACCGAAGAGCTGCATGATCCGTGTACACAATGGTCTTGGAAAGGACAAGATATGACCGAAACTTATCGAAAGCAAAGACCACAGCTAGGAGCTCTTTCTCTGTCGTGGTGTAGTGCTCCTGAGCGTCATTCAAGGTCTTGCTCGCATAGTAAATCGGGTGAAAGTGTTTATCTTTCCTTTGACCCAAGACAGCCCCGACTGTGAAATCACTCGCATCACACATCAACTCAAATGGCAGCTCCCAGTCGGGGGCAACCATGATCGGGGCATTCACTAACTTCTCCTTCAACAACTCAAATGCCCGAAGGCATTCATCGGAGAAAACAAACTGGGCATCCTTCTCGAGGAGCTGAGTCATGGGACGGGCGATTTGGGAAAAGTCCTTTATGAATCGCCGGTAGAAACCTGCATGACCCAGAAAACTCCTAATAGATTTCACGGATGTGGGAGGCGGGAGTTTTGAAATAGTCTCGACTTTGGCTCGGTCAACCTCGAGCCCCGCCTGTGAAATCTTGTGCCCAAGCACAATGCCCTCCTTCACCATGAAGTGGCATTTCTCCCAGTTTAACACAAGGTTGGCTTCTTCACATCTAGCCAACATCCTTTTCAGATTCCCGAGACACTGATCAAAAGAACTCCCAAACACAGAAAAATCATCCATGAAAACCTCCATGGAGTCCTCGATCATGTCGTGAAAAATGGCCACCATGCATCTCTGAAATGTGGCCGGGGCATTGCACAGTCCAAAGGGCATCCGCCGGTAGGCGAATGTGCCATAGGGACATGTGAATGTCGTCTTCTCCTGATCCTCAGGAGAGATGGGAATCTGAAAATATCATGAAAAACCATCAAGGAAGCAGTAGTACATCCTTCCCGACAACCTCTCCAACATCTGATCAATGAAAGGGAGTGGGAAATGATCCTTCCTCGTGGCATCATTGAGTTTGCGGTAGTCAATGCAAACTCTCCATCCGGTGACAGTACGAGTAGGAATCAACTCGTTTTTCTCATTGGTCACCACTGTCATGCCTCCTTTCTTCGGGACTACCTGTACAGGGCTAACCCATGGTGAATCAGAGATCGGGTATATCAAACCTGCATCAAGTAGTTTGATGACCTCTTTCTTCACAACCTCCTGCATGTTGGGGTTCAAACGCCTCTGATGCTGTACTACAGGTCTAAAGTCCTCCTCCATCAAGATCTTATGGGTACAAAAGGATGTTTTATATCCATAATCTTCCAAGCAATCGCCTTCTTGTGCTGCTTCAGGACTTCAAGCAATCGATCCTTTTCTTCCTTCGACAACCCAGCAGAAATGATAACGGGCAGATGAGTCTCACCCTCCAAGAAA